>NC_059211.1:11883683-12135750 GCF_020615455.1 Coregonus clupeaformis | reverse complement strand
TAATGACAGCAGCTTACCTCCAGCAGTTCACGAAACAGCACCTCGGCGATTCCCAGTGGATCAGTAGCAGCTCATTGGCTCTGTGAGTGACTGGAGTCCTGCCAAGCGTCACATGAACCATATGTGTCTGTAAGCCAGGTTCCGGTCGTGAGAATGCGGCTGGTCACCCAAATTCAGACCTGTCTCTGCCTTAATTTCCTCAGCTGCAGTGTATACGATATCTACGATGTACTGAGTCCTGACTACTCCAGATCTCCTCATGCCCGCCCATGCCATATACAAATACTGGAGTTACGCACACACCATTTGGTCAAATCTGTGGCTAAAGACAAGCAGGTGGGTTCTGGCCACCAATGCTCCATCTCTGCTTCTTACAGAGTTTCGATGTCTACGTGTGCCTGGATCTACGCGACCCTTTTTGCTGTGATTGGTATCGCAGCAGTTCCATGTGTGATACCTCAGAGGGTTTGTAGCAGCTCCGGTTACCCCCATCAATCTTTTTTCATCCACACATACTGTGCACATAATCAATATATCACTAATTCTTGAATACTATGCTAGTGGTGTATCTGTTATTACAGGTGTAACACAGGCTCTCTGACAGAAATGCTGACTGATCCAATTTACACAACGTTTTGAAGACTGCAAGGTGTCTCATGACCCACAGGAGGTATCCCAGGCCCATGGCAACTTCAGCATGGCTGTGACAGGGATAACCTTTCTTGATCCTTGATTTCTGCTGCAATGAGCATGAAGTTCCCAACCCCATACCTCCTCTCACCTACAGAATACAATAATCCTATATCTTGGGCATATCTATCTGTTCACCCTGACCCCTGGCAGACCATTTGATGCTGGAGAGCGTCTGTAATTATATTCCAAAAATCTCTACCCTCTATATCAACCCAATACCATTTGTTCATCCGACCCAACAGCAACAGCGATCATCCCCACAGCAGCCTACACCGCTTGCGCCACCACGGACCACCTTCAGTTCTCAGGAGCTCGTACAACATAATCCCATGCCCCAGCAACAGCCTGCGCCTCAGCCAGCCGCGTTCCTAATTCACTGGTGTAACGCATTGGGTCTCCCAGGGCCCCCAACGCCGGTGTTCCTAGAGCCCGCTGCACTGCATCATGTGCGTAACAAACTCCCATCTGCATAACCCAACTACCAGAGTCAGTATGTACAGCCTTCAGTCACTAACATCTTTGATGCGTCTGTGGAGTCATTATTCCCCCACACTTTAGTCTGAGGCTAGCTGTCACCTGTCAGGACCATCTTTTGGATGCTCACCCCACAAAGCTGTTGCAGGGCTCTGCACAGCCAAACATCTGATAACAAACCACTGCCGATCATTTTAGGACAATCGATCTTTTATGTTCAGTTTATGTCTTTGTCGCAGGCGTGATCTGTCATGATAACCCAGTTAGCTCCAACACTATCAGCGTGATGTATGCTTAGCACTCCCATATTGCTCAGCGTTGGTCAAAGGGAGGTGCCACTTTCCAAGTTCATCATTCAAAATAGGGCCTTTGTCAGCATGACTTGATCAACACCTGGCCAGTTGCCTGATCTGGAGAGTCTGAGGTCTGGGGATCTCAAACTCATATTCCATACCGTTTCCACTTATGAAGAAAATACTTCATTGACTGTGTGCTAGATTTTTGCACCCTGATCTGGTGCATTTCTAACCTTGGTTATTAATCATGTTTGGTATACTATCATTGTGACCATTCACTGGCAGTCTATTCTGTTTCCCTCAGCTCAGCATTCCAGACATCTCCCTCACACTTCAGGACAGGCTATCATCTTCCAAGTGCCTAGATAAACGAAGCTATGCCCAGATAGTTTACTACGATATGTTGCCATCCCATGCCGGGCTTCTGATGACCCACAGTACGTCAGCCTCAGCAGAGAAGATATTTTCTTAATGATCACCTGCTGAGGGTGTTCAATGTCTTCCTTGGCTCTTAGTTTCACTGGAGTGTTCTTTTGTTTATACAAGTAGATCATCCTTGGCTGCTGTATACACGTATTATTTGTCCAGCAGAGGCAGCATACAGTGGTTCAGTTATTACGTCAGTGAACACATTACCAACCTTGATTCAGAAGGATGTATTACATCTATCTAATTGGTTTACAGCCACCATCCAGTATCATAACAAGTAGCTCAATGTGTTATTGGATTTACAAACCTTCCCTGAGGAGTCTACTGTGAGTCCTGTCTGCTCTCTTGGCATCTACAGTGGGATAACACAGTAAGCCTTCAACTCTCCCAGCCAGCGTCAAAAATAATATGAACTACAGGTTTAGCCTCCTCCAATGCCAACACATTGTTCACTTGCCCTGCTAGTGGCAATGCCATAGGGACTCCCATCAACATTGTTGTGAGTTTAACTACTACCACAACAACAGTTGGGGATAATTGTTGATCCCAATACGTTACTACCCCACAAACATTACGAGTTTTCATTTAAATGAAGTAGCATGAAATGGTGCTTTGACACTATCATTACATTGTATATATATATCAAGTGCCTCAAGGATGTTCCACATTATATATTTTTTAACAAAATGTGCTGCAGCTGGTTGAGATTGCATCTACAATATTTTCTATCAGTCTATTACTATTCAATATTTCATGAAACACATAATTATTCTTTATAAGTTCATTTCTCATATATTCTATTTATATTCTCTGCTGCTCTAATACTATCCCATGCCATATTGTACATCCTGTATTGTATAATTACCACCGTGATTTGATGTATATACGTTCGAGATGTCTTTATCATACATTTCTCTGTACCAAGTGACCTATATATCTGTGTGATACAGTTTCTATGCACTGTTAATAGTTTTTATAATTTTTTTTATCGTGCTTTTTTTCTTATATGTTCCCATATACAGTTAATGCTATATGTGTTTGATCTCCTCCTAACTGTTATGAGCACCCAAGTGTTAATAATCTAATAATAACTTGTCATACTTTCTATTTCCAATCTTGGCCTTTTATTATATTTTTAAGTGCCATAAATCATTTAATTTTTAATATCTTAGATTTATCTTCTTCTTGCCTCATCAAATATTCTTTGATTTGAGGAATTTATAGTGAAGATGTGTGTAGTAATGTTTATAGGGTGGCTTGTAAAATTGTTTGGTGTCTATTTTATATGTTACCTCTTTCCCCAAACCATACAATAATACACACACATACTATACCCACGTACAGATGTATTTAATATGATGATATAAGTGACTTCACACATGAAGCTGTTGTGCAATAATCAATTAGAATGCTGGGAATGTTAGAAGCAGTTGCACACACAACCCAATATACTATACAATGTTCTACAGCGTTTGTTCTACTGTATTCTCAGTAGGTCTTCCACTCACTTTTTATCCTGGATTCTCTCATCAATCTCTCCAACATGGGGTTAACACCTGTCTGTATGTATGCTGGGCGTTAAGCTACAGATCTCGGTTGTCAGAAGTCACTATCGCAGCATTCGAGCCACCTTCGGGCGCTCCCAGTAATGTGGAAATTCAGCTCTTGCATCTGAGGTAAAGCAGTTAGTTATTGAACTTAGTGTGGTTGTTCAAGTGCCAATGTTCATGATTCATAGTGAACTTTGACATTGGCTTTTTATGTCAATCGGTGGTTGTAAGCTCATATCCAATATCAGCCTCTTCTGTTTCTCATCAGTTTAAGACTATTCTCTTTATTATTGAGTTGCATGTTACAAAGAGGTGAAAAAGTTTACCCCATGAAGCAAAAAAACATGCCTTCACTTGACTATATTGTGCGCAGACACTGGTACTGTTTATCTTGTGGTTTTAGTTCGCATTGCGCGTGGACCATCATTTAATGACCCAGATGTTCCTCCTATCCTTGAACCCGACAGTATCCATTTGTTACTGGAGAACCACCAGAAGTGGAGTGCTTCTGAATACTCTTTTAATACTGAGTTATTAGCAGAGGAGTTTATCTCTGCATACAGTTGCAGGCCATACTTGATTACGGCGCTAGCCTTTTCGACCAGGAGTTTCCCCTAGTCTTGCTTTATGAGCTTCTTGTGTCAGATGTCAGCCCCTATACTGAAATAAGAGGCCACCCCAGCATTGTGCATTATGTCTGTGGTACGCTTATCTCCATTCCTCTCTCTACCACATTATCCTTGAAGATTCCTATGTGTTTCATACCTTCTCAAACTCCACAATTGTGAAGGGTGGTACAGCTTGTGATTACTGTCCTAATTGTTCTAGTCTGTGTGTCTATCCACTGCGCTGAGGTGAGGGGTGGATAAGAGTTACATACAAGTGTAAACCCGGCCGCATCATAGGTCCAGGTGTAATGGACCCGTTTTGTCGTTCGGAGTCGGTCATTACTGGTCACTGGTAGCATGCGCTGTCCAGACTCTGGGCAGAACCTTTAAATCATCTTACAGCCCTGAAGAATGACCACCTGTGTTTAACATGTACCGTCTCCTCCTGCCGCGTCTTTTCATGCCACAGTTTGAGGATCACTTGCACTCCACCTGAGGACTCTGAGGTCTCTGGTATGCGACAATTCGCATTATTGGTTACAGTGCGCCACCTGGTATGTTGTGAGGCCAGTAGGCACGGCCAGTCCTAAGTCCAAAATTGCCTGGCGGTTGCCTGAAGCCCATCCCTAGAAAACGTACACCTCTGAACAGTAGGTAGGATAGGCCAGTAGCCACCGCCATGTGTAGTGGCCTTATTGACGTGTCGTCAACAGGGTACTGTAATGCATCCCCACAACACTTCTATCATTACATTCGCATCCTTTTTTGCAGTCTCCTGGCCCATATGTGGTGCCAATGGGCGTGTATTGGAGCGGTGCCAATTACGCGTTTGTATCCTCTGTAGGCTGAAATGTTAAACACCGTCGAACCCGTTCGTGACTCCTACAACTGGGGAAAAAGCAGTTGCCATTTAGACGTGTCTACAGTGAGACGCCATTGTTGGTAAATTTGTAGCCTGTTAGTGAGATTATATTATTGTATTCTCTGTATGCGATAGAGTGCTACAGTGTCTGCATTTTTGAGTTCTCACTAGACTCAAGCGTTACTCAGGCTCCTGAATGATATCAAAACAGTACAAACATGTCAGTCACATTGTCAAAAATTAGATAGTCGTTTGCATATCCATATTACCCTGACCCACGTGATAACACTGAAGAGCATTGATATCTGGGTTATTCCGTTTCCCAAGCTGTGCGCCAGCAAAGTCCCCCGACACTGTTCTCAATCCCTCATTTGTATCGATGGGTCTTCTTTGTGTTGTTGCGATCTCGCTACTGCGGTGAGCACCACGGCGGCGTATGTGATATGGCGCAGATGAGATTAATACTTGATATATTGTAGTCCAGTTATACCGTCCATCCTTGTGTTAGATGCTCTCCATTGAAGTT
Organism: Coregonus clupeaformis; assembly: GCF_020615455.1. Lineage (NCBI taxonomy): Eukaryota > Metazoa > Chordata > Actinopteri > Salmoniformes > Salmonidae > Coregonus > Coregonus clupeaformis. The sequence continues at coordinate 12,130,312 of NC_059211.1, read as the reverse complement.
AAGCCATTCTCAATGTACGCATTGACCTCTATACCCTGCGTTAGCAACAGGCGCTCGTTCAAGGAAGTCCAAGTATATTTTCAGCTGTTTGGCGCGTTCTGCTCGCCGAAGTGAGTTCCAACTGCTGTTTGCCGATCTAAACATTTCCTTGTCTATATTTGTTCATAGGAGAGAGGTATTTGAAAAAATGCTTACCGGGAGGCCTGACACCCTCCGCTGCGTTGCTCTGTCACTAACACAATCACCCGGGTGATAACAACCATGTTGGTGTAACTTTCGTACTCACGCTGGTTTTATCTTCTGTACCAGTCTTCACAGGTCCCAGGAATAAGTCATTTTCTAAGAGTTGATTTATCCTTCTTCATCACGTTCAATCATTTTGAGTTTAAGTCTCAGCTGTGATGACAGCTCTTTGAGATTTCCCACTGGGGTGTAATCATTGAAGACCCAGCGCATGGGCCGAACCGTCATACTGGTGTACAGGCCGAGGGAGCATAAGCTGGGCGAGCTGCTTGTAGTTGATCTCTTCAGTCTGTTGGAGGGATGTTCTGAAGGTTTGATCTGACCCAGAGCAGGCCCATCAGCCCGTATACTCCATAACTTTCAGAGTTACAAATCTTGTTTTCTTGTCTCTAGTCCTCTGCTCCATCTGCACCCATCCACATTTGCCCTAATGCAGGGATCTTATTCGTAGAACCTATTCAGTCTAATGTAGCTCACAATCATGTCAGTAAGGCTGTCCTGGAAAGCAGTTCGTTGGTGAAGGGTAGATCCTTGTCACCCAGGAGGCGTTCAGGTGACCTGTTGCATAGTAAACTACAACAGCTATTTTGGGTCTACAGTTCTAAATTTCAGCCATGGTGTAAACCAGATACTCAGGGTGATCTTGGTCTCCTGCTCGATCTGACCATCACGCAGTAACCTATGGGAGATAGCAGCAGACAGAGCATCACCCAGGATCAATACCTCAAACATATCCCTAGTATAAAGTTCTAAATCATGAGATAAAAGTTCCAGGTTAGCCATCTTGATGTCCCTTTGTGAGTTCGCTGTGTTTTCCAATTTCCTCTCATTTAGTTCGCTGAGAAAGCTCTCAATACCACAATCAATAATCCCAGTTGAAAATGGCCCCAATGTCCCCAGGCACCTCTTAATGGTCTAGTTGCTCCAGGAAGTGTATTTCTGTCAACTCTCTATTCTATCATCCTTCTTCCAACAAGGGCACTATAACACTCAGGAGGCTTCCAAATTGTGTGTAACCACTGGATATATGAACCTTGGCTCATATTCCCCTAATCTGCACCTCCATTTGCTGATTCTGTATCCATTTTACCCTGCTGAGCCTCAGCTGTCGTATCTGTGTGCCTGCAGATCTGCAGTCTTTGGGAACCGCCAGCACCAACATCTTGTCCAACCCTAAGTACTGCAATTCTCTCTGTTGTCTAAACAGGGTAACTCCATCTTGAGCCTGCGATTATCTGCAGCAGTGCTGGCTGAGATGAACATATTGTTGTTGAAGATGATTATAACTATCTGTCATGTCTATCACGAATATGCTGTTAGGGCACCAGGAAGTTGGGAGCTTTCACCCCAACACCCACCTCTCTAGTGGTTTCAGCGTGTAGCTGCTCAGGTCCATGGTTCCACACTCCTTGATGCTGCCAATGTCGGGACAGCACCATAGAATTTGAATTGCTTGAGATTAGAGCAAATCTCAAGACAAAAACACACACGAGTGCAGTGTAATATTCACCACCAGTTACACAATAATGTAAAATTGTTATTATCAACACACAATAAATTCTTGTTTAATCTGTAGCGTTCCGGAGAAGCTTATCGAGAGCTCTTTCACATCAGTTGGAGCACCTTTTAAGTGGTACATTAGTAAACTTCAATTGATGCATGATATTCCTCATTGTAGGTTTCATGACAATCATCTGTGAATGCGTCAATGCGTTAGTTTTAATTTTACACCCGTGCCTATCCATCATTTAGTCTTCGTCCATTGCCGCCTTAATTTTGTTCATGATACGTGGCGATATTAAGTAATAACCACTCAGTTAAGTTTACTCAGGCTCTGTCTGTTGCTACGCACCATGAATGTTCTAAAAACATCGCTCTGCTTATCAGAGACTCATCCCATGTCACGTGGTGAAACGTTATGATATAAAGAAAGAAAGCGCGTTGGTATCGTTAACCAGACGTCGCGCCTGATGAATCGATCTTTTGGCTGCGACCGGACGCGCAAAAGGAGATGAAGAAAGGCACTACTAGCGCGTCCAGAAACCATCAGTTCAGCTGCGAAAACGAATTTGGCTGAGGTGTCTTTGGAAACAGAGAAGTGGAAACTCTCTGAATTAGAGATGTTCAAGAAAAAGAGAGTGCTGTCTTTCCCATATGAAAGGAGCAGGATCGGGTCAGACAAGCTCTAAGGCTCTAAGCATTCGGCTGAAGAATCCTATCAGGGATGTAGACTCCTGGGTGTATGTTTTTGTGTACGATCCCGGCTGGCCATAGTGATAGAGTTGTTCATTTCCCATTTCAGCCAGCCTCCTCTCCTGGAGCTACCTCTGCTTCCTGGCGTAGTAGGGGAGTAACAGCAGGTGCCACTTGCTTGTGCAGTGCCTCATCAACTACCTCCAACCCGTGTGCAAACCATCAGACAACCTGAGGAGACATGATCCAAGCTGGAACTGTGTTGGTGGGCTTTCTCGTTTTCTTGCCTTGGAAAAAGTCAGACTTCTCGGCCCTGGGCTTATGGGAAAGCAACCTAACCAACCTAGTATCTTCAAACCCCGCGGTCCACAGGAGGCTCACAGAAGCATTGGGATGACAATGATTATTGTGATCATGATCAATGATATATAACCCAAATAAAGTAGGAAGGTGGAGGCCCGGGGGGATTCACGGAGGTCTGTCGTAGCCCTAGGGGATCCCGTCGTCAAGCAGGTAGCAGCCGCGAACCTTCTGGACCTTGCCTCAGGACTGTGGGGGCGAAGTCCTCCCATCCTCCAGGAGCCTTGCATCAAGCGTGCAGGAGTGAGAGGCTGAAGGAGCTCTGTTGGCTGTTCAGGAGTGCCTCTCGCATCAACTTGCCTGTGCTGAAACTTCTGCCACAGTGAAACCTGATTTTTGTCCCTGAGGCATGAGTTGCCAGTGGTGTGCCCGATCATCAAGAAACTGGTGAAGCCGGATGCCGGCGCTCAGCGAGATCAATCAAGGAAACCAGCAAAATAACCTTCGTGGCCCTGGGGGTGTGATGAAACCTTCGAAACCGCGGCGGTGCCCAGTCGCCTGCCGAGTGCGGAAGCTTCCGACCTGTCTTGCCTTCCCGCGACCTTGTTACCACACACTTCGTGGGCTCGATTATCTGTACACATCTCACATATTGGCCGGACAGTTGCTGGTCAGGGGTTCCATCTTTCGTCCTTGTCCAAGAGAGATCTCATCGATTGTGACTCTCTTTCCAAAATCATTAAAAATTCTGGCCTCTACCAGTGCTCTGCCCATACAGCGTGACACTCTCTTTGTTACCACCTAATACGTGATGTTTCGTCAGTGACCATGGCATGCCGATATTCATGGCGAACGCAGTTTAAGTACTCGCCACTCACTTTCCATTTCATGTTGGCAGACCAGCGGCCATGTTTGGCTTGAACCTGCGGGCTACCGATGTTTTTCTGAGATCAGAGTGGGACCGGTTTCAGCACAATCTTTGGCGTCTCTGCAACCTAAGCAAAATGATGGCTTCGATGATTCCAGGCAAGGAGAGTTCTGTTAGTTGGAAGAGGCAGTTTCTCTGGGGAGGTGACCAGACACCTAGCCTGGCCTTGGAGCGACTCCAGAATGATTGTGAGACCGGGGGCCTGCATTGTGTGAGAGATTCCACAGGAGCCAGATCGTTCACGTACTCAGAGAGGGCTGTGACAACAACTCCTCAGAAGACCCGTCACAGGCTCGGATCAGGCGTTAAGGTCCTGTGCAACTATCAGTCTCTTAATTTTGGAGAAGGCATTTGAGCATGACCAATTTCTGGAGGAGCGCTCTGTCTGGATTCAGTCAGTTCAATATGGAACACAATACCATCAGTACAACAACGCAGGATCGTTAAGCTAGAATCAGGGTCCCATTGCAGTTCTCCTGCCTGACCTGCCAGTTTCACTTCAGACCATTCGCAGACAGCTTATCTGGAAGAAAAGGCGGCTCACTTAGCTCACGGTCAGCTGACATTATGTCTCTGTGTGACTCTCTGCCCACCCCCATAAATGTAAGTATTATTATTTGTATTGCTCAGTCTAATTTCACGATGTTAAATCCCGCAGGATCAATTGGATGTTAATACTCAGCTACATCAGCGAGCAACCCCAGATTCATCTAGCCTCGGCGTTTTGTGTGAAGGACGAGTTCTCATTAGATCTGCGAAACCTGGATCTCAAAGGAGGTATTGGGGTTTCCACAGTTGTGATCTCTGCAGGCGGATCACCATAAACTAGGCGCTGATGAGTTGTAACCCCCACGCTCCGCTTCCACAGCAGAAGCGCGAGGGCTAGAAGTCAACTCCTTGGGGGCTCAGATTGCTCCAGTCCGATGTTATTCGGAGAACAAGCAGCTGCAACACGAAGGTTCTACATGGGGCGTGATCTCCTCGCCCGGCGGCGGCGCACTCATGGCCATCTATTTCGCTGGGTAATCGGAGCATTGTCCCTAGTCTTTCAAAATTGAAAGGCCCGTTTGGATTGCTGTGGCAGCGTATCTCCCATTATTGTACATGGTGTTCGTCCTCTTTTGACATGTTACATTGTCTCGGTGCATCTTGTTTTTGCATTCCCCGATTAAAAGTTGTATAATATACATTGCATCTTTGTCCTCTTCTTTGTTTTGCTCCTCCGGTTCAAAACTAACTCCATGATCTAGGCGGGTTTTAAAACAACTAAACCACGAGGTGTTGAATACTCTCATAATTTTGCCCCCATTTGCTTTGTATGGCTGCAGCCTGTCTCGTTATAATCCTTACCGTTCCTCTTTTCATCTATTGTTTGAGTAGATCATCATCACCACACCTGTTGATAATCATCTGTTATGCTGTCTCTCTCTCCTTGATCATACGTTCCTATTTTACCAATGTCGCAATTCCTCTGTCCAGTTTCTATTGGCTAGAATCGAGCAACTTGACTTAGTTCCAGAAACCAATGCTCGATCAAATTGATCGTCTGTATCGTGTTTGCATATCTTAAGTACAGCTGACTCTCCCTTGATCATCCCAGAAGGTTCCAAGCTGTGACTCTGTCAGGTCTACAAACACTCTTATCCGGAAAGACTTTTTATTTAATGAATGGCATATCTTAATACCTCATCATAAGTTCACATATAGTAGCCTGGTGGTATTCCCGATCACCCAGTTGAATTAGTCTTTAACCCTCTCTCCTTGCGTTTGCCTTGTTTCTCGGTGACCTATATTTGCACAAAGAGTATTATAATAAATTCCTTCCTCTATTGTTATTAGTAGCCACACTACCTCAATCTGTAGTTTCCACCCTATGTCTCGCCTTCAGAAGGTTGCTGCTGCTGCTGGAGGCTGGGAGGCTGGGACCCCTTTGTTGATGAGGCTCAGGACGCAGGACATGGGAACAGCATCGATCGAGGTTGATACAGTGAGAGGAACATTAGCCCAGTTCTCAACTGTCAACCAAACTCAATCCATGTAAGGCTTGAAGTACAGTAAGTCTGAGAGAGGAAGTGTTTGAGGGTTTAGCTCCTGCGGACACTTTGTCTATTTCTTTGTTGCTCCTCAGCAATGGGGTCTGTCAATAGGAGTTGCTCCACCAGCCTGTCTCCCTATCCATATTATACATCCAAAACTGCTGGCTGATTCAGGTGCCTCTCTGCAATCTCAAACAACGCGTGCTTCCCAATGTTGGCATTGAAAGCTATCTGACAACGTGATGTTGCATGCGTGCCATGCCAGTTCAGCTGTGTCAGAAATCACCTCATCCCACTGAAGTGCCTCTCTCATCACCCAAGATGGCATACGTATTAACTCTCTGTAAAGTGGATCACCGTGGCAGTTCTCCCTATAACCACCTACAACACTGTGTCTTCTATTCCTCTTCCCGCCATGCAAAATCTGCCCATTTCTCTACAAGTTCTTGTATCGGCACTATGTCGGGAGGCAGGCGGTTGTTGTTCCAGAGCACCAGTCTCTTGGTTTCTACAATTCCGATATGTAGCCTCTCTGGGTATTCAGCCTCCTGCTACATTCAATTAGGTCTTTAGCTCTTCCCTACAGACTATTATCTTTATAAACCTATCTTTGTGAATGTGTTCAACAGTGAATCATAATGGCGATGATCTGTAAGTGTTTGATCTATATATCCCTTACCTTAGAACCAAAGCTATAGAATCAGCAGAGGGTGCTACCGAACGGCTGATGGTTGAGTCTCAGTTGACATTGTTAATTGCTGTTGCCAAAAACTCAATCCATCTCATGTCACACTCATCTCCTTATTCGTATTTGTCCCGTGAGCTGTCTAGTCTTACTACTATAGATATAGTTTATTTTCACTTGCCTTATAAAACCTTTCGGGTTATGAAGTAAAGTATGGCGTGATTTGTGCGAGTTGAAACGTCTGCTTGCTGTGCCCAGTCCAAATCATGTCACTCCAGCTGAAATCCTAAAGTGAGCAGCAATGAGTTTTTTGGTTGGCGTGATTGTCTACAGTTGCGATCAGCTCAACTTCTGTGGTGAAGGCTTACCTCTTCTTGGTAGGCCTCTCACACTATCATTTCTCGTGCAGATGCTTTCGGTTGCCGAGTAGCCAGGATAGGTTGATAACTCAGGGTTCTTCTTGATAGTAATTGTTGAAGCCATCTTGCCAGCAGAGGCCAGTTGCTGATCGCGTTCATGAATATGGCTCTCTGCGGCCTCACTGTACCCAGGCCAGTACTTGGCACTGTGCTCAGTCTCTCACCTTGTAAATTACGTCTCTCAAATTTACAGACAGACCTTCTCACTGAAGACGATCAGCATGCGCCAGTCTGAGCCAATATTCCATGCACAGCCTATTGAGATGACGTGTAAAGGCTCCCACGAGGATTGGCCACCTTGCGAGCATTGGAGCTCCTTGTGTGTTCCTCCACTTTTGCACGAGTTGATGAACATTGAAGAGAAGAGCTGGTGTCTAGTTTCCTCTCGGCAACGTTGGCCGAGAGGAGAAGAAGGTTTTTCTTTTAGCCAGTATGCCGATCTTAGCAGGTCAAAGGTTGTATATTATCTCTATGTGGTAAAGTTTCTCATTTTTAGCATGTGACGTTTGATTGGACACCACATACAGGTTCCCTGGGATAAGGCATGTTCTAACACTTCCTTCTGAAGTAAGGCTTAGCATACTTGGCGTTGGGAGGTGTATGTAGTCTGGGGGTTGGATAAACTCTATCTGGGTGTTTTCTGGCAGTGTTGAAACCCTATCTCTGCGTGACCACCATTATCACTCAGCAGCTTGGATTTTAGTAATTATTGGATATCACTCTTGAAGCGTATTTTTCTGGAATGATTTATCTGCACTGAACCTCTGATTGCCCTTGGTGTTTACGTTCATTAGCACGTGGGAGGCACGTTGTTGCTCCACCCAAGCAGCTACTCCTATCTCGTTTGTTCTTGATACAAACCTAGAGGAGCTGTGAATATGCCAGCCTCGACTCAGAATCCACTTATCCAGTTTAGTTACACTCTGTGCCGGTTCAGGTTTGTAAAAGCAGTTGAGAGGGCTGCCCTTGTTGCAGTCGATGTCAAGGATCCCCAGGCCTCCAAGCCCCAGCACATAGGACATTCAGACTCGTATGGTTGGTTGGTAGCGTTGAGTCTTGATCCTGAAGGCGTGTCCCGTTTAGACCTGGGGTCTGAGCCGAAAGCGGAACAGAGCGGACTCCATCATGAGAGCCCTGCTGTCTCCCATTTCTGCAGCACAGACAATGGCTCATGTTCCACCATGCCTCAAATAAAGGCAGCCTGGGTTCACTGGGACTTTGGTTCAGAAGTCTTGGGGTCTGGTGAAAGAGTTCAGATTGCACAGCAGGAGCTTGCGATTACCAGCATCCTTCGCCTCAAATGACACCAAGGCTCCCTGGCAGTCTTGGTCTCAGCAGCGTCAGATAACCCAGCCACCCGTCCCTAATTCAGAAGGGTCTTCTCGGGCAAATTAGGGCTCTCAATTCAGATCTTCCCTCCCTTTTAAGTCCCTGGATCCTGTCAACGCACCCCTTCGAGCCTCAGCCACTATCACTACATTTAACGTAAACCCCACAGCCTGCCAGTACACAGGCAGTAACTTTCCCAATAACCAGACCACAACCACCCGCTGGATTTAGAGCTACAAATGTTCAAGTGGATGCGCTGCTCAAAAGTATCGTGAAACTCTAGGAACGCAGTTAGAGGCTGCAGATTCAGCTCTCGGTGCTTCACCAACACTCATTAAGGCTTCTTTGGAGAGGAGGGAGCTGACTTAGTCAATAAAACCTCATTCAATGTGGTAAAATAACGAACGATGTCAGTACCTAGTTATGTCTCACGTTCTGGACTAGGGCATCCACCACCAGTCAAATGTAAAATTATCAGACTTTCTTCTTGTGTGACTACCATTAAACATGTTGCAGGACACCTGTGTTGGGAGGACTTCGGCGAGCATACAGTCACGGACACCCACCATTCACCCCAAAGATAAAATAGATTACAGAACAAATGAATCTCCTGCTTAACAAAGTGCTAAAATCTATCAATGCTGAGTACCTATTCTCACTGAGAATGGCGCTCTCAGATGTAAAGGCTCTGTAGTAGGAAACCCATTGAAGGGATGTCACGGTGTCCACCTCAGTACTAACTATATGGCATGTTCATGCATTACCCAATATGTGAGGATTGTCACACCACAAGGGGAGCCTCTTAGTTACAGGTTTGCTGACTTTCCAAACATCTATTCAGCTGTCACAGACTCATCACAGGTCATGCGCATACTCCAATCAAGCTCATCAGCGCCAGGTTGAACCTGGGAGTATCTGCTCACTTTCAACTCAATCACTACGAGCAGGGGTTTCTGAGCTCTCGATAATAGGTACCGAGGGGTGTGCAAGAGGAGTTCTGGGATACAATCAACCTGGCATAGAGAATTGGTTTATTTTCACCGTGAGAGAGAAGGACCTGCACCCAGGATCGGGTGTGCATATGGGCAGTTGATGGTTATAGTTGAAATGTTACACCTAAACATCTCATTTCATATATTTCCTATTTTATTCTAACCTTTGCCTAAGGTTGGAGCTCCCAGACCCTAGGGCTCAGTATCATCTCCAGGATACCATGGGCTGTACAAGTATATGACCATGAAAATGTTTCTATGTGTGTGTGTGTGTGTGTGTGTGTGTGTGTGTGTGTGTGTGTGTGTGTGTGTGTGTGTGTGTGTGTGTGTGTGTGTGTGTGTGTGTGTACGAAATACGGATTACCAAACCCTTACACTGTTAGTGTCATATGTGTGTAATGTTATGTGTGAAAGTGTACTATGTTTGCTGTAATAAACAACCCGTACAACATAGACAGGTGTCTTCTACTTTTATTTCTGGCCATTATACCATCTACCCTTTGTCTTGCCGTATCAGTACATAATATCAATACATAACATGGGGGTAAAGACAAACACTTACACCCTCTACATGGACAGCACCAGAAACACAGCCCTCAGTCAGAAGTCGTCAAACCCAAAGTCCACATCGGTTTCAAATATTGTCAGTTCGCTGTCAACCCTTGGCCTTCTTCTTACGTTTTAGTCCTCTCCTCGGGGCTACCATAAGCTCCTGTCTAGCTCGTTTTCATGCACGACCCCGGTCAGGCAAACCAGTTTATTTTGTTTCCCTTATGTTAGTAATGCACAGGCACAGCTGCTGAAGAAGAATAACGACGAGTCTCTTGTTTCCAACCTCGATGTTGTTTATCCTTCACCTTCACACTAGTAAGCAAACTGTATTTCATTCAGCTCAGGGTCATCTGTCTTGATACGGTTCACGTCTATCTCTGGGCAACACACAGGACACCTCTCTTGATCCTCACCATGTCGCCGATGCATTGGTCTTCTTGTCAACAGCGACACAGCTGATCTTTACCCCCTGGGAACTGTACAGTGTTGTGTCAAGCCAGCACCTGTTGCTAACACCAGCACAGGATAATAACAACCCTGCCTAAGACAGCTTGACAGAATCCGTGGCTGGTTACTGCTGGTGTTGGTGAATGTCCCTCCCATGCTAGCCATCACCATCATAGGCGCTTGGATCATGCTCTGCGTTGGCGAACACAGAGGCGACTTCCCTGTACCATCTCATCCTAGACACACACCTGACCAGCAGGACATATTCCTTCTCCACCTGATCTATCATACTTCTTTCGTTATCCCGATCATATTCAGCGACCTCTGTAGGGGAGGCGGTTGTCGTCCGCTTGCAACCCTCCATACAGTCAGGTCGTGATAGTTACACCTTTCATTCCAGGGTTTGCCAAGGCTTGTCCAGTCAGCTTTAACTTCCATAGACCCTTCAAACACCGTTGGTGGTGCTATCATCATCCTTTCCGTGTCTGAACTTAGCAGCCATAATAGCGAACAAACCGTTTGCAGGTTAGCATCAGTCACCTTCGGACCGTTAGGCAGGCCAGGCCCAGATCAGGTCGCAGAGGAACCCCTCTAACCATCATCACAGCCTGTCATGCTGGTCATGGCCAGAGTGGCCGTGCCACATGGGCAGGCTCAAATGAGACCTGTGAAACCTAATCACACTGTTGTTGTGCAAGTTCTCCTCGTGTACCAAATTGTTGTATCCGAGAATTAGCTCATGGCTTTGCTGAGCCACCTCTGTGGGTCATGTTGTTAAACCTGTGGTGGTAATGACCAAGTAGAAGAAAGTTGTCTGGTGGCGGTCTTGTTAACCCCAGGGCTTGTGCGCGTAACAATATACTATATAGCTGCGATGGAGCGTGGAAGTCACCGGTTCTGGTTCAGGGCAATGTTCAGCATAGTCTTCATTGTGCTGGTGTTCCCGATCCCGAGTGACTGGGGTGAAGACCCCCAACCTAGCCTGATTCTGAGGGGTCTTTTTGTCTTCTAACCAACCTTGCCAAAGCCTCAGTGTGTTGCCTTTGTCTGCTTGGCCAGACCCTACCCCGGTGGTGTAAAGGCAGCTTTCTGCTGACATTCTACTATCTGTCATCAGGTTGAGGCGCTCTGGTGGCGACACCGCATCTGAGAACTTGGTCATAGACCCCTTGATGTAATCATTAAATTTTATCAGTGAAGTCTGTTTGCGTGACAGGGCAGCATGTTGGAGATGGTGCCAAATGCTGCGCCCACTGCATTAAAGCCAGCTCCTAACACATCTGACATCAGGTAAGAACAGATCTTCAGGGGCCCTATCGCCAGTCTATCCTCCCATCATTTTCAGGTATCTTTAACCATGACATCCCTGTCCCTTTCCATCTGGGGTGCCACGAACCAAAGCTTCTTGCCTTTACTCTAGAGCAATCTTGCACCCCTGCATACGTTGCTGTAAGCTGCGATCAATCCAAGGAGAATCTAGTATCCATCCCGTTCCCTCCCCCTTTGTGTCCAGGTCGTACCCGTGAACCAGCCTGTAACATTTCAATCTCATCATCTCTGCTCCCTCGGTCTCACCTTTCCTGTTCCTCATACCACCTTGCTGATCATAGTGGGAATGAACTTCTGGGCTTCATCAAGAGTTGCGGCTTTGAGGATCGCTCGAAATTAACCTCAGGAAGGGTGCAACACTCATGATGTAATCTGGGTCCTTCTCTATAAATGCAGCTGCTCATAAATATAGCCAGCAACTGAATCAGTTGCAGGAACAGCATGTGCTGAGAGGCTCTCTCTCGTTCATATATTAATACAAATGTCGTCCACATCGAACAGCTCCACTTGTGTTAGCAAGATACAATCTGGGCTGCTTTGTTTTGTGAACTCAGCCAGGGCTGTGAGTGCATCTCTTACCCCACTTGTCTGTGAGTGTACATTCAACAACCTCTTGAAACAGAGCTGCATCAAGTCAGGTTTTCCTTGTACAGGGAGAGAGGATACTTGTCCAGGCTAAAGGCCAACTGGAAAGCGGGAACAAGGGGTCTGTTGAACTCTCCCGTTTATCAGAGCCAGCTCTGTAAAGCCAACGAGAAGTAACCCAGGTGTTCATATCCACCGCTACGGGCCTGCGTCCGGGAAGAGGTTTGACAATGGAGATGCAACACCGGGGACTTGAGCACGGAGCAACGGGTTGGCAGGGCAGAAGTGAAGGATGCCGGATCGTTTGGTCGATGTTGTGCAAAATCCTCCTGTTGCAGGCTTACTTAGTGCCTTAACGTCCTTCTAAACAGAAGATAATGCTGATACACCCAGATTACAGACCTATAAAGATGTTACCTCTAACGATTGAATGCGAACTTGACTTTTGTCTTGGGTTGTCTGCAGGACTTAAACTGTCCTTGGCCCTAGTTTGAATCAAAAGGCCCAGTGTTGAACTGCCAAGTAAAAAGCAGTTGGCTCAGATGCAGGGCCACGAGTTATGATCAGACTGGCTCTCCTGCTGATTTTATGAGTATAAGCGAAGATCTCGGTTTTATAAATGTAAAAGGAGGGGGGGTCAAAGGAAGTGTGTGCGATTAGAGCCTGGCATTCTGTTTCCTCACACCTAATGCCAACCAGGCTTAACCTCCCATGATCACAGTATCCAAACAGAGTGCTTATTATTCAGCCCTGGCTCTTACACCAGGCTGAATCATTACACCCTGGCTGTTCCAACCGTGCACTCAACCTCCACCTACACCAGGGCTGTCCCACCACACTCTTCCATGCTACTACCAAACATGTTTAAGGACTACTTCCTGCCCCAAACGATCCTCTCTAGTCTGCATAGTGCAGCTGTGGCCCGATGATGCGTCTCGGCTGTATCACCCAGGTAGCAGCCGGGCTGGAAAATCAGTGCAAAGACTTTGCATGAAACGTAAACTAAACACGGACCTTTTGGTCTTCCGAGCAATGTGGCGTAAAGCGCACCACAGAGCAACTAGACCTGCTAAGAGTATGAAAATTGTGAATGGAACCAAAGCCGGGATTGATCTAGGCTGGACCCAACAACCCCCTCTGCTCACAGTCTGTTGGACGCGGCAGTTGCTGGAGGAATCCATAAAGTGAGTCGACCATTCAGTTTTAGGGTGCAGAGAAAATCTACTATCCACCCAGCTCATAAGAGCCTTCCAAGTGTTAAAAACCGTCGGGCACCTATGTAATGCTCCATTCTGATCTGGGGCCTGAGCTGTTAAGCTGTGATCCGTTATTTACGGATCAGCCCACCGAGAGAATGCCATGGCTGTATCTACCCCAACTGAGTCAAGCGGTTGACATTATCCACAGTCACATTTTCTGCTGAGTACACTACGCTCAGTGTCAGATGCTGCTATCATGATGCCTCAGCACCCCTCAACTGGGTAGACCACAACCACGAGCAAATACTCCTCATGCCCGCTTCCACCGAATGGCCTCCCGACAGGAGGACCACCAGTCTGAATATCTAAATATCAACCTTCCACTGCGTCTGAGGTGAAAGCCAACCAAAACATAGGCGTGGGGTACTTGAGCAAATGAAATTTGGCTCTTCGTGCTGCGCGGTCCGTAGTAACGTGCGCTCAGCGCAAATTCACACCTGCCACGTTCACGAGAATAACGATTGTATTACCTCTTGTATGAACTGCAAGCAGCCCATCTTTTCGAAGTACTAGTGGACATGACCTTTACCACCGCTGTGTAAGTGTGCTCTCGGCCAAAGGTTGTGATAAGGCTGATGAGGCCCGATAAGCCCCCCGCCCCCTCTCGACTAGACTATGGCTGAACAACCTCGGGTACGTGCCAGGCAGATCTCTTAGGCAAATGCACCAATACCGTTTGCCATTGAAAATATCATTATGCACATTCATCAATTTAAACACTTTGGCACTAGTGAGGCGAGTCAGGCGCTCGGCGAGGCTCATGCGACCAACCAACCAACCTGTACCTGTACTAAGCATCACAACCAGGCTGGGCAGAAAAGCCGGTGCTATCGAACATCACACCCGCTTACAGAGACGTCACCAGGATGGGAATCTGCTAGCAAAGCCACAGTGAGACCGTGGCCTCATCGAACACACCTCTCCAACATGGACCCTCACTGCCCATATTGCCGATCGGGGCGGCCGAGGAGCGTTATGACCTCGGGTGCCCCTGAGGCTATGGCCCGATATCTGGCTTTCAAGTTATTGCCACCGCAGCTGCTGCCTCGAGCATCTGGGGCGGTGGAGGGCAGTGTCCAAGGCAGCCGAGACTGTCCCCCCCAGGACTATAGACTCTACCCAGTCGTGACTGAAATTGTTTGGTGCAAGGCTGATCAATTTTATCCTTGGCTCTGCTCAAGTCAAGAGTGACGTGTTTAATTCTTGGCCCCGATACTGTGGGGTGCCAGGCTGTATTGGAAAGACGAGACTGTCTCGAAGCCTAAAAGTTGTCATTGACGACTAGTGAGCCGTTCCTTGCTTTGTGTGTATATACAGTTAGTCATTGCCATGCTACCAATTTCATCGAGCTGTCTCATTTTGTTGTGTGAAATAAAAACATTTTCAAACCCTTGTCTGTCTGTCTCGGTCTGTCTGTCTCTACTCCCCCTTGTCCCCAACAGGTGCCTAGCTCACCTCCTCCCTCCTAGCAGTGAGGCTCACCATGGAGCTCTGTCAGAGCGACTGGGCTCTACCCGGCACATAACCGTAAGGTTCGAAAGACCTAGATGCTATCGTGGTGTAGAGTACACCTGGGTGCATATGTTCGATGTAGAGAAAGCGGATGCCGTGTCTGTAACCTAATATTCCATATTTAGGTCTTCCATATGAGTCTCTAGATCTTTGATCGTTATATTGTTCTCGGGCTATATCACACCCACTGTAGAACATCTACGGTCTTGTTACAGCCAAACATTTTTCATCATTTTTGCCCAAACCTATGTGCAGAAAAGGATCAGTGTTCACCAGCCAGAGCCCCTGTGGTGAATAACACACCTCCCATACGACAGTGTGCCACCCTGACCTACCCTTTCACGAGGGATCGTTTCAACTACAACTGAGATGCTCGTTTTCTAGGATATGCGCCAGGCTAACCTCAACGTCCACCTTACAGCAGTGTATACCTGCAGTACACCCGGACTCTACAGAAGAGATACTCTGGCTACCCCAGTAGGTATAGGAAGGCGCTCAGCTCCGCCTCAGGCTCCTTTACACATTCAAAGGTATTCCCCCGTGGGCAAGCTAACCTGATGGTTTGCGATTATTGCATGGTGGCCGTGATATCCCCATGCGATCCCAATCGTATGACCTGTGTGTGGCGGTTGACCGCGAACCGTGCGGCTCTCCGCGCCAACTGTTAACCAACACCGCGGACCTGTCACCACCATCCGTGGCCGGGTGCGATGGTTGATTGTGAGCTCCGTACATGGGTTTAGAGGTGACCAGGTGCTCGGAGGCACTTCTACCGAACAACGTTATTCAGGCTCCCTGCTGGGCAGCTGTTATGCTCAAGCCTATGCTGGAGTCTGACCGTTTTTTACAGAGCTACAACCCCGGCTGTGTTGAGAGTGGAAGATCGTCTACTCTGGAGTGATCGAGAAGGGGCGGGTTGTGTCAACGCTGTGGGTACGCCTATACGCCTCACGGTGGTGTGTAGAGTCCCCCCGAGGGTTTGGCTGTGTTGCCAATAACAACTTGCTCCTGGGTAAGCATCTGCACACTCTACTAATACTGAGTCCTGAACATGCAGCCCCGATAGCTGGGTCCCAGCAGGATCAGAAAAACATTACCTTCACATGACAGAGAAGCCCAGGCACAGCGGAACTTCAATCTTGCCTCCAATCACCGGAGGGTCTACAGCTCAGCTTTAGGAAAAATGGAATCGAAAATGTGGAAGGAGAAGAGAAGATGAACAGTGGAGAGAAAGAGGACAGTTGGCCAAGTGGGGAGAAGAAGCGGTCCAAACCTCAGAAGCTCCTCGAGGCATCTCCCGTGCTTGAGAAAAGAACCAGAGCCAGCAAGATGGAAGCGCAAATGGTGGGACACGGATCAAGATGCTACTGGGACAAAAACAAGAAAAACTAGAGAAGGAAAACAGAGAGAAGAGCAACAAATATGCAGACCCAGAACAAATACCCTCTAGGTGTATTGGAGCAGAAGACAAAAGGTACTACAGGAGAGGAGAAGACCAGTGTACAGGCGAGGAAGACCAAGGCGGTCGAACCAAAGCAAACAGTAAGAGACGGAACAGGGCCCCGAACAAGACCCAGGCCAGGCTGTGTGGTCATGGCAGAAGGACTGTCGACAGAGATCTTCTGCCGAGAGCGGGCAGCGCAGGCTAGCACAATGTCAGCAAACACAGGTTCTGGGAGCTCTACCTGTCAGGATCACAACGCTGGGGGTGACACGTAGAGCGTCCCTTGTTCCATATTGAGCCCATTCTCGTGCCAGTTTCTTTGATGTCATATCAAAACTGTTCCCTTTGGCTATCAAGGTGGACTCCTCAGCATCTATACAGAGCCTACTCCATCTCACCGCCCAGTCGCAGGATCTCCCAAGCTCACCTCCTGGCTGAACCTTATTGTGGTTGAGGCGCTGCAGAGTACTTCGGAGACCTGGCTAAGTGGTTTGAATGGTTTGAGTACACGAGCTCGGAGCAATCAAGGTTGATCTTGCTATGAACTGTGTGGCTGTTACGATTCTTGTCATCCGTAGACACAGGAGCGGCCTCACGAGACCACAGATGAAAAGTGTATAGGTTATAGCAGCAGGTGGCCTCCCTTTAATTACGCGTGTTGTACATTATGGGTATTCTAAGAGAAACGCTAAACAATTGATTAAACTCCCACATGGAGGATGTGTTGACAGTTACTAAGCGCAACCTGACAAACTCTTCTTTTACAGGAGCACTGTTCCTGAGAATTGTCTCATGTCACAGCTCTGATGACCACAGGGCACCTATCCATTGGAAGCTCCCATCAAGGCCCAATTTGTGTGGCCCTGTCATCTCAATATCAAACCTCAGCAACCTGATTTCTGTACTGAACAAGAGTGCACTCAATATCAGAACGAGTTGACGTCTGGCAAACCCAAACATAACCCGGTTGCAAATATGGATACAACATACCAGAGAAATCCCATTGGCCTGAACTGGAACGTACTCAGGGTGCCATGAAACAAAGGCAGATGCATCCCAGCAATGTCCCAATCACAAGTATCCATAGCATCATTACCTACCGGTTTTAACAAGAAGGTCAAGATCACCCAGAACCTAGAATATTACCATAATCACAAGGGAACAAGAGAAAGAGAGTCCATTAAAATTCACAATGTAGTCACTCAAACTCTGACAAAGATTGAAATTAGAGAATACCAGAAGGAACACCTCAAAGCACAAAGGTGAACTTGAACAGCAGATCCTGAGTCTGACAGAGGCGTGAGATAATTTGAAGCAGCGTCCTTGTCAAACTAAAGTGATATGCAACGAGCCAAGATTAGACACAGTGAAAGAGATAAATAACACTCACATGAAACAAGTGTGACAGAGGAAGATCTGTATAAGCATCAAGCCCCTGTCAAAGGCTTATGCTCAACAATACCAATGCGTAAACCCCCAAAGAGGCTCAGCGACTACGTAGACACACTTGCCCAGGAACTACACCTGAAGTTGGATGTTTCCCTAACATTGAAGAGTGCGTGTGTGCAATATTATATTTCACTGAAGGGGTTGTTGGTGGTGTTGGTTTTGGCATTACCAGTGCTGATCTTCAATAACGCTAGATGAATCATGGTTCAAAACCGCCTCGGTTGAAAGGATCAGAAAGTCTTAATGCGAAGGAATTCAGGTAATTGGGTGGGATGACTAAATGGCAAATAGCAACATAGATGACACTCTGGCCGACACAGGTGGATGTTTCATGACTCTCGAGTGGGAATCACAGCATAATGAACACCACTAGTTCCGAAACCGCCACACCCATGGGTGCAGTGGGTTATACAGGACTGCGGCAGGCGTTTCAAAACCCCAGTAAAGCAGCTGCCTATTGCATGCCTTCAAATTCAGGCATCTGACAACCAACCCCCACACATAGAATGCAAGAATACCAGCCTGAAGTGAAAACCCAAACCTGAAGTGGTAGACCCGGTAGACTCTGAACACAATGTGTCGAAGTCTGAGAAAACAAGAAGTGAATCCCAGACTGCACCGTGTCAAAGAAGAGTGTGGATATGTTAATCTTCTTAATTTGGGTTATTCCTGGCCATGGTGTGGTTGACACGTTCAACATTGACATTGGTGAACATGATAACATTGTCCAGACACCCATTCCAGGGTACATGGCGGCAAGCTTCAGTAAGATTTCGATGTCAAGATGATCAACTTAGGTTATCAGAAGCCTATTCATACTCTATTGGGTGTGTTACGTCAAGGAAGATGAAGTCAAGGCTTGCTCGAGTTACACTAAACTCATGTCATTGTTCACAGATGGCAGTTATCTCTGAGAGACGAAATGTGCACTTTGTATGTGGTTGAGTCCAGGGGGGGAACCACGAGGTATATGGACATTCCACAAGGACACATGTTTGCATATCACTATCATAGTAAAGAAATGCAACACAGGGAGATCTTACTACCTGCTTTATCTGTCAAAGGGCGACAGTTCCTACGCATGCAACCTTGCAAAAGAAGCTATATGCTGCAACACAGCCACCACAGTGTTTTGTACGTCAGGTATATGGTTCATGTCAAGGCCCTTGTGTTTTCCAACACCACATATTGACCACCAATGTAGATGCTATTCGAAACGAATCAGTGTATATTACGAGAAGGTATAAAATAAATGCAACATTATCAACAAAGTAAGGTGTCCAAGAGTTGTTTATTGATAACAGGTCACATATCTGAGTACTGTTTACACATGTATTGTACGAACATAAGGCGTATTTACAACAGTATAACAGTTTTGCCCATTCCCATGACAGTTCTTATGACTACATTATATCCCCTCATGATATCCCTCATGACTGTGTTCTTATAAATACAATTCAACTCAACGTATCTCTTTTACTCCTTAAGTAATACAGTCTTTGAAGGCCAGTGATTGATGTAGAACATATAATACATCTACAATTGTAGCATGTACATGTTAAATGACCACAATCCGAGACCCATTGCTTCTTTCAAGCATACTGTCTGCACCTACAGTCAGAGTAGTGTGTTATTTCCATGGGCTTGTATGGGCTGGACGCTTTCCTGCAAATACCGCGTCGGAACCACCACCATCATCGGTCTTTCAGTTGTTGTATACAGGCTGTACAACACAGGTGGCCACATTCAAGGTATATGTTAGCTGTGGCGTAGCAGCAGAAGCAGGTAAATGGGTTCTCCGATCCCCGAGTGTCTCAGCTTCGTCATCCGACATCTATAAGCCCTGGGCCTATAGGTATACACACAGATGGTGAAAACCCCAGTTAGACCTATTCCAACAGATCTTCCACCAATAGAGCATTGCAAATATGATTCACATTATGGATCCAACTCGTCTCATTCATAAAGAAGATCTGTGTCCGAATTTCCCACTTCCACCATGTGTGAATCTCTATCTCTTGTCTCAGCTATCCCTGGAAGGCTGGATCTACACACTGTAGACCAATCGACCGTCTACCTTGATGACATCTCTCAGTTTCGCCGGGTCGTTGTTGTAGTACAGGGCAACTGGGTGTGTGCACTTTCGACCTCGGTAGTGACTGTTGACGTTGACAATTGCAGTGGTGGTGGTCTGTTGGGTGCAGGGCCGAGACAAGGTGTAGGGTTTTGTGCCTCAGTACATTCTTCTTTCGGTTTTTCATTCGGACGTGTTTCATGTTGTGGTAGAAGGTCGACACATCAGGTTGTTGTTCACCAAATGTGTCGGTATAGGGGATCCTGTTTACATGAACTATATTCATGTTGTGGTCACACTGGGCTGTACATGGAGACCTGGCCGACAGGGAGGTTGTTGAATCCCAGACATTGGAGCATTTCAGCCCATACCCTCTTCAGCAAGATCGATATATTCTCCTGGGGCTCTTCCTGTCATCAACGCTCTCCTGTCTTGGTCCCAGACCCCGGGACCAACACCGTCACACACTGTGATGTTCCTGTGAGATATGCATGTGCAAACCACTGTAGTAAGGGGTATACCAAAACACATGTTACAGTTTCCACATCTCCAGCAATGTCACAACAATGTATTGATTAAACACTTACATGTTTGCGGTACATCTTCAATAATGTCATCCACCGTCAGCCATTGTCAGATTCCTTGTTTGTCCTGCTGCTTTACCCTTAAGCTACTGGCGCGTGTTTGTCTGTTGTGAAGCTTACCCCACCTGGTAGTACTGTTGGTGTGTGTGCACTATACTTGTTGGTGTCTCCGGGCAATCTACTTCTTTCTTCCAACAATGTGTGAACGTCCCCCAGTCCCTCCATTGCATTATGTTTCTGTTCTACCCACATCTTGTCCGTTCTCAAGGTATTCTAGGTCTAGATATTTGGGAGCAAGTTTAGATGTTACTTCGTACGCAGATGTACCGTCATATTTAGAGTGCCATGGTTTACATATGTTCATCTGCCTCTTGTCCAGTTTTGCAAATTCTTCGCGATGAAGTTGATGTGGGGCTGTGGTGTATGCAGGCGCCATCTGACAACAATTGTCATTACTACATTATGATTAAACCTTGTTAGGAGACAGGGATGGGGACCTGTTGTACAGGGTAGACAAGCACAGAAATGTAATGTAAATGTAGAGCTGAGCTTGTTTTATACCCAAAGGATAACGAGGAAAGAACCAACTGTGGCTGTATTAACAGACACAGGGCTGAAACTACCCGACCACTGGTAAGCCAATGTATTAGTTCCAACCATCCTGACCGCTGACTGTGATCCCCACTCATTGATGCATCATCAATCCCCAGTTTTTACACTAACCTAGGCTGAAATATATCAGACCACTGTTAGAAATGGACTAGCACACCTTCACACTCCCAACCTGTTTGAATTATCAGACCGATTAAGTATGTCTAGGCGAACAACCTTCACCATGAATGGGATACCCACCACATTGCTGTTTCATCACTCCTCAGTTGTGTACCCAACCTAGGCTCAATTATCAGACCCTGTTAGAGTACCGTGACCATGACTGTTATCCCCAACCTAGGCCTGAATTATCGACCTGGTGGTATGTCTGGCGGACCTCGCCATGAATGGGATACCCGGCACATTGCTGTTTCATCACTCCTCAGTTGTTTACCCAACCTAGGCTCAATTATCAGACCACTGTTAGAGTAACCGGACCATGACTGTTGGTCCCCAACCTAGGCTGGGAATTATCAGACCGATGGTATGTCCTAAGGCAACACCTCACCATGAATGGGATACCCCACATTTCACTGGTTTCATCACTCCTCAGTTGTTTACCCAACCTACGGCTGAATTATCAGACCGATGGTATGTCCAGGCGAACTGTATCACCACGAATGTGATACCCAACTCAGGCTGATATACCAGACAAATGTTGAGACTATCGGACCAGACTGTGATCCCACCCTCGGCTGAAAACACCTCACCATGAATGGGATACCCACACATTGCTGTTTCATCACTCCTCAGTTGTTTACCCAAACTAGGCTCAATTATCAGACAACTTTTTAGAGTACCGGGCTCACCCTGACTGTTCACTCCCAACCTAGGCTGAATTATCAGACCGATGGTATGATCTAGGCGAACACCTCACCTGAATGGGATACCGCGCTTTGCTGTTTCGCTCACTCCTCAGTTGTGTACCCAACCTTTAGGCTCAATTATCTAGACTCCTGTTCAGAGTACCGGACCATGACTGTTATCCCCAACCTAGGCTGAATTATCAGACACAAATGTTGACTATCGGACCATGACTGTGATCCCCAACACCCTCGGCAGAAAGAGATCCATTTGTATGAAGTCTTAGGAGTTCAGATCTATGTGTTCAGGAGCCCTCCAGGACCCTATTTCCGCTCGGTCACTAGCTGGGTCACGGACAGAATGATAGGTTTCTGGTTCTGGGATGTGTAGAGTGCTAGGGGAGCTCTTATCGTCCTGTCAATGTTGTACGTGAACACAGGATGGTGAGGTGTGGATCTTGTCAGGTCCAGTGTCTTGACATGTTGAACCTTAGCAAAATTGTTTTTAGGGAACACAGACTAGGCAACAATACTACATGTGACAAATGTTTATTAGACAGCAGGTTTGAACAGCACAGATAAGTAAACACCACATAACATTCACATGTGTACGTACGTACCATGTTACACAACAGGATCAGAATATATCAACACCTATTTGCTTTGCTTTTAGTTTAACATTTCAAAACAAAACGAGCTTGACCGTTGGCCAGTGGTATCCGTGGTCAATACACAGTGCCTCCTAATGGTTTATCACGAACTTTCGCAGTTGGGGTTTCTATGAAACGTCTTTGCTTAGAGATAGCCACTCGCTATACCCACGCATACATTAATGACACATTTGATGTCACGTACGATATGATCCTCTGTCACAGGTGATACCAATCCAATTGAATATCCCCTCCCTTGTGGTCTCCCTGACTACACCAGCCAAAAGCCTTTGCTAGCCTTAGAGTCTCTCCCTTTCACCGATGTCCATGTGTACTCAGGGCGTCAGTGAGCGTTACCATGATGCCCTAAGGAGAAGACCAGTCCACACTCACTTGTCCACAAACTCTGGGTAGCACATCATTTCCCCGTTCTACGTACACCTTTCCAGAAACAGTTGAAGAAGCAACGGATAACCTCCATTCTGGGCCCCGCGATTTCGATCAACAGGTCTGGGTATGAAATTGGAAGACACGAATAGTGCACGGGTCCAGTGGGTTGCTGGAACGTGAACGGCTTTGAATGCCCTCCAGTCTATCAGGTTATGAACTGGGTGTTGGCTATTGACAAGTACATCTTGTTCCAGAGAGTTGCGTACTGGTCCCCCACCAAAGGAGGAGTCCAGGTCCTAATGCTGGGTCATAGGCAAAGTCTTTGTCCTCACTTCCATTCCTTAACAGACCATCGTGGTTGACCGCCTGTTTACCACCCTCTAGACTTCATAATCCACAGAGTAGTCTTTGTACAACTCTCAAGGGACGCCATTTGTAACATTTACTGATCGAGGTAGTCTTTTCTATAACATCTGCCTCCACACCTAGACTACACCAGTCGTTTCATGACTCTGCCTGTAGTACATAAACACGTCTTGGTGTATTCATGCAATTACTTCTCTTGCATCCTCTCTCAGGTTAACATGGGTATTCTAATATCCAAATGTCTAATGCACTCCCTAGGTTTGACTAAGATGTCTTGCTCTCGCCCCGAGCATTCTCACCCAGACGGCCCTGAGATCACCCTACCTGCTCCACATCAGCTCTGCTCATTCTCCAGGTTCTTACCCTGTCGCCGGGCCTCATATTCGCTATCTGACTTCACTCTGTCTGAGCACTGTAACATATGCCCAAGTCTGCAGGGAGTCACTTCTTGGTTTGTCTCTGCTGAGTCCTTCTTCCAACTATCTGAACGGGAGAGGGGTTGCAGTGCTCTCGGCCCCTGTTATGATGGTTGTGGTAGTGAATAGATGAGCCCCCGGCCTACTGAGACACTGAGTGGACTGTTGACTACTCGAGAGGTTGTGTGTATTCTTCTTCTTTTCTGCACTTTCAAGGAGTTGATATGTTCTTTCTACCCACCTTCTAAAACGTGCATCCCACTCCAACCGACGTCCATAAGGTTGTTTCCACACAGACACAAGTCCCAGAGATGCTCAAATGGATTTAGTATATCCTGTGTTCACATGCTAAAAACCTGTACATGTCCACAAACCACAGGCTAAGCAGCCTTGGCTGATTACAACAGCCTTGGATGGATACAGCATCCTTGGCTGAGTACAACAGCCTTGGCTGGGTACAACAGCCTTGGATGGATTCTAGCAGCCTTGGCTGGAGTACAACAGCCATGGCTGGATAGACAGCTTGGCTGGATAGGACAGCTTTGGCTGAGTATATATCAGCCTTGGATGGATACAGCAGCCTTGGCTGGGTATAACAGCCTTGGATGGATAGACGGCTTTGGCTGGGTATAACAGCCTTGGATGGATAAACAGCCCTGTGTGGATGTTTGAACTCCATAGCCCATTGGTATAGCCCATTGGTAGACAACTATTGGTTGTGCTGATGAGCTTGGCTGGATGGTTCCAATACCATGGTGTTTATATAAAAGGCTGCCCCATTTCCGTATCAACCTTGTCAGTGGCTTGTGTCACCCTAGTTCTCTACAATGGCATCACTTTTCAATGTCACGTTCGATAATGCTACACTCTTCAATAGGCCTTCCAACTACCGGAGTCCAAGGGCCATTGTTATAATCTCTATGAATACAGCCGCATCTTTTACATCCCTGTCTGTCACGCGCTCGTCTATGATCACGGGCTTGGTTGTCAACCTGTACATGCTCATCAGGCTCCACTGTTCCTGTTCAAAGGACTCTGGTAGGGCGAAAAGAAAGGCCTTGGTGATCTCGCGTTTTTACATATGGGAGTCTGTGACATAGTCAGGTTGCCGACTACCCCGCTCTGGGTTACTCAGACCACTTCTCATGAAGGGCTGGGTGTTTGGCTACGTGGTGTCAAACTGATGAAGGAGTGATTACGGTGACTAGCTTCGGTCTTACTCCTTGAAAAGGTGTACACACAAGCATGTCCCACCAGCTCAGCTACTGACATCTCTCGTTTGTGCTTCTATTTCCACAGTTCAGTTTCGATATTGGAATACTTATCATGGTCTATATCAACATCGAGCGATACGTAACCGTGGTACACAACAGACAACTCTCAAGTGCATGGCGTCCAGACGTGGGTCGAGCAGAAGGAGAACCGTGTCTCTTGTGCGCCTGTGTGCCAGCCGTCTCGGCTCTCTTGGACATATGCTATTACACCGTTCGCCCCCATATCCGGGACTACCATGATGTGTTTGAACGTTATGCATCCTCATTCTCAAATTGCCACCTTGTGGGAGGATGGCACTTTGTTTCATGTTACCCATAGTTGTTCTTGTTTACTGCAACGGAATGATAGTGTCAGTGTCAGAGCACGTGAACCGGAATGCGTTTGGGGTAAGATGACAAGGGCTCAAGTCCTGCCCTTCCTCACGGCTGCGTTCTTTTGTGCTGCTGGATCCCCTGGATGGGCAGCACCCTATATTACCCGTGGCATATGGAGTGTGAGGAAGTGGAATACGTGGTCCTCAATGTCTGCATGGCTGTTGGGAACATGCACTGCTATCACGAAGTCCTACTCTGTATATATTTATGAGGGTCGCAGGGCACAAAGAGCTCCCTTTAGTCTCCGAACTGCACATACTCCTCCATCTCACCAAAGGCGCATTACCGGGAGACGGTCTGTCTCTGATGAATCTAACAATGAATAAGAGTGAGACTGGATGAATCCACTGATTTGTTTTGTTGTTCTATGGTAAGCGAAATGCTGATCTATTCTGGTGTGCCATATTAGTGTGAATAGTAGTGGTCTCCTACTGTGTGGTATACATCCCTGTGTAATAAATAAACTATCTGTCCAAACTACCCTGTGTTGTGTATTGGGGTATCAGCTGAGTGAGGTAACAATACACACACATCAATAACACACCAATACTCTCAAAGGGTGCCAGAGTAACTCGACTTTATTGTACAACGTTTCAGGTATCAACACGGATACCTCACACATATAACAATGACACATCATTCCATTCCCCTTTTCTTACAACCCCAGTAGCTCCAGAGTAGTTCTCATATAGTCATTCGGTCATAGACATATAGGCAGGCGATGTCTCTCGGTCCCACTAGGGTGATACCTGGACACATAGACACAAACCCTATACATAAATATAATATAGGTATGGACACACGACACACTACACAATACTTTTGGCTACATGTCTACATATACACCAACACCCAAACCCAAACCCCACCCCACACCCCACACCAAAGCCCAAGCACACCACCAATAAACACACAGACTCATTAGTTAGTGTCCTCCAAGGTTTACCCATCCACCCTTGTTCGTTTTCTCTTTCTCACTCTCACATCAACTGAGGCTCTCCGCTGCTGCTGCTGGCGTTATTAGTCCTTTACGGCCCTGGACCTGGCCACTTGTCATTGGCATGGTATCTCTCCCATATCCAAATGTTGAGTCCTAGGCTCTTGAACAGGCGTCATACCCTTTCGTATGGCGAGCGCTGCAAGGCCGTTTGTCTCACGCATGAGCCCCTATCATGGCACTGAGGTTGGTTGACTTCGAGCCCTGGCACTTATCAACTCTCCCTTTGAGACCATCATGGTCGCAGCGTAGTCCCGTTTCAACATCTCCACAGAGAACACGTCAGAGCCACGAACACTGTTAAACACCTCGGCTGCGTCCATCCACTCCCAATCCTCCTCTGGCTCGACTAAGTGACCACGGTTATCACGGTTGACTGTCAAAAGCATCTTGTCCTGGTGATACACAGTCCGCGTTGTACAAAAAGAGCTCACGTTTTCCACGGGTACACCCGCAGTACTCGGTTGTGTACACACTCAGTCTGGGCCCGTGGAAGGCTCCTCTAGGGCCTCGTCTAGATTCTCTCAGGTGCCCTTTGTCGTAAGCTTCCTTAGGTGCATTCCGAGACATCGCCCTTTTGATAACCGCCCCGTAATACAAGGGAGCGGAGCACTGGAACATCTCCCTCCCAGCCGCACTTGTTGAACGTAAGTTCGTTCAAAGGTTCTATGGCAGCCGTGGCCTCAAGTATCACAGAGCGCACCGGGTCATTGTTGAAGTCCAAGGTGAATAGCAATCTGGGCGTAGAAGGCTGCTCATCGCCACACCTCGCTGCTATCGTTCGCACACTGGCCGAAAGCATTGACGCCTTCAAAGTCTCCCTTTCGTAGGCGTCCAACATCGCTGTGCCCAACTGGTCCCAAAAGCCAGAGTGGGAACTGGGTGCATATATGGCTATCATATCGTACACTGCTTCAAGTGGCACAGTGATAGACCCTACTTTCTTGTAGGGATTCGACTGGCCTTTCCTGAGGTGTGGAGCATTTTGGTTCGTGGCGTATCTGTAGCGTGCACAGCTTGTAGTTCTTCATTGCAAGGTTCCTACCCTGTCGAGCTGGGACCTTGCATGTTGAGCAGAGCATCAGCATGTTGTGCGCCACGTCATTGCACGCCCTTGATCTCTTTCTCAGGGAAACACATACCATCTATACCAAAAATGCATAAGTGTCCATTTTTCAAACTAGTCTTCAGGTGCTGCTCATGGATCTGGGTTAAGATGTACCCTAGCACCTTGCAGGCAAAGCGACCCTGTATGTCGACCGCACGGGGACATATGTCCGGAAGACATGCAGCAGCACACAGCTTGTAGACAGCATTGGTCTCTAGGCATATTTGTCCGAAGGATAGCTGGTTCAGAGCTTTCAGTCTGTTCCTGTTCATTTGCATCATGTAACCCCTCAAGTCTGGCAAAAAACTCTCATCGGGGATCTTGGTCCATGGAGGGATCCAAATGTCAAAGACAAAGTGGCACGCCAACTTCATGGCCTCGGCAAACACCAGCTGGTTGATGCAGAAAGAAACCCTCCGGCTGGTGACTCCTGCGCACACAATGTGGCTAGCGTACAGGGCAGCCACGCAGGCGTCTCTGGCGGTGTCGAACCTCAACCCGAACTGCATAATCTCAGACTCTGCAATCATTGTAGCGGACTGGATCAGGTTCTGCCTGTACAGGCACACTGCAGCTATACTCGATCCATGTTCAGTTTCTCCACGGTGTCCTGTATCTGCTTGGTGCTACGCGTGCGAGTCACATGCTCGGGAAACTCAGATTCCATGATCATAGACCGATCGGCCCAAGCGTCGCTCACAAACCCCATAGTGTTGGTGTTCCACACAAAGCCGCAGTTGTGCACGGCGTTGTACTTGACTGTGTCCACCTTGCCGCTGCTCATGTCTCTGGTCACCACATCGCTCTCCAGTACGCTGGTGTCCAGGAGGTTCTTGAACGTATTGGGGATCACGTTGGACTCCTTGTCTACGGATTTAATGTTCTTCTCGTGGGTTATATGAGCGTCGTCTATCATCACCACGCAGGAGGTCCGCTTCTGCTTGTACTCGAACGCTTGCGGGGTGAAAGACGTCAGCGTCTCTATGCACCCTCTTACCCTCCTGAACTGGTAGTTGAGCACGTTGTTTGCGTAACTCTTACCTTCACCGGGTCCAGTGACATTGAAGAGCATAACCCGTTCGATTGTGTACCTGGGAGCGGTGTTTGTGATAATGTAATTGAATGTGGTAGACGCCTGAAACAACCTGCCCACTTGCAGGCTGTCACAAAACAGGTAGCGCACCAATGCTTGGTCGTACACTTTAATCGGATCCAGAGTGGTGGCCTGTACCGAGTTGTCATCTTGATCGCCCGGTGATAGGTACAATGACTCGTGGATCTCGGCTAGGCTGTGACCGAGAGACAAGCTAGAGTTGCTCATTTTGTCGTCTATCACGTCGCTCAAACCTTTGTACAGGGAGTCTGTGTCATTGACCTGGTGCTTGACAAGCATATTGATGACAGTGTCAGCTATGCTGTCGAACTGCCTGCGTCCTCTGTACTTGACTTTCATTTCTTTGCTCAGGCGCTCCAGTTTACCCAGATGAGGGTACAGGTGCGCAAAGTAGTAGCTGTGGTCGTCTTTGCTCACCATGAAGGGGTGACGCTCGGATGAGTTGTAGAAACACGAGTACGCTGTCTGACACTCTCCGCTGCAAGCTCCGGAAGGGTCCTTGGAGCGCGTTGGCTTGCAGTAGCACTGTCCGTTCTTCAGCAAAGATGCCAGAGCTCGCGTCCTGCGTCTGCTCTTGATGTCGCATAACACCCTGTCAATGCGGGTTTTTGTGATAGGCATGTGCCTATGGAGCAGTGATTTCACAAATAGGTCCGGGTTCTCCCTGTCTATGAGTGTATCCAGAGTGTACCTGAATACCAAGAGTCCTCTGATGTTCACCTCGCTGCTTCCCAAGGAACCGTTGAGGTCACTGGTGAACGCTTTCACTCTTTCCAGGAACCTCAGGTCCTCCGCTATGTTCGCGTTATA
Source organism: Coregonus clupeaformis (assembly GCF_020615455.1). NCBI lineage: Eukaryota > Metazoa > Chordata > Actinopteri > Salmoniformes > Salmonidae > Coregonus > Coregonus clupeaformis. The sequence goes on along the minus strand of NC_059211.1, from coordinate 12,100,998 downwards.
CCCAGATTGCATAACGGTCTGGTTCAGCCATTGAGTACTGGTGAGTTTAGACACAAGCGATAGGAACAACTCCTTGCCTTCTCCTTCACTGGCGCTTGTCGGTAATCCTGCCTATAGAGTTCTCCAGAGCCTTCAGATTTAGGTCCACAATAGGCTCTGGTAAGAGGATCACCTGCCTCCCAGATTGGCAGGACGGTGTGTACATGGAACCCTGGAGCTCCTTGACTTTCTTCTTGTCGACCATGTTTGAGTTCAGTGTGTCGCTGCGGATATCCACCCAGTTGAAAATTGAGCCAAGCTCTCCCTTGCTGTCTCTCATGGCTATCATAGCGTTGTTGAGGGATGATGCCTTTTTCCTAACCAGTTGCAGTCGCATGAAGGCGTTGTACGCTTCCTCCAGCGTTTCATTCACAGCCGTTGATGTTGCTGGCATGGATGAGGTATTGTCGTTGTTGATGTCCTCCGTGTCATCTCGTCTGAACACGTCCATGTTGACACTCATATTCATGAGACTGAGCAGGTGGGTACCGGACATGTACTCGTCCGTATCATCTGAGGCTGCGGCCTGTGTGTCCAACTGGGATTGCGGGTCCTCGGTGCTCATGTCTAGTACGAAACAAAATAGGCGCCCTCTAGCGAAGTCCTCTCTGATAGGTGGTGACATGCTGCAGAAATCTGTGTTCTCAAGAGTGACTTGGAAAACCTCCCCTTTGAAGCAATATGTCAGGTATAAGAGGAACTGAAAGGTTGCTCTGTCGTTTGGTGACAAAGCGCCGAAAGACGACTCCTCAGACAACCGGTCGTGTAATATGTCAGAGTCAACCGCTAAAAACAACGCTCTCCTACTGGAAGGCACCTTGGCCCTTTGTACCACAGCTGTGTTTGCCTCTCTGTGAGGCACTATGTTACACTCTGTGGACATGGCCTTGACTTTCGTAGCTGCTGCCATGGTAGTCTGGGCTTGTCTGGTCTAACATATATTGAGCCCTGTGCCTTTCTCTCCTAACCCTAGTATCCCCAGCCTTGGTCTGATGGATCATCTGTGTTCTGATAGTTGTGAGCCCTGTGCTGATGGTTCAGCTATTGTCTGATGGTTGAGCCCTGTGTGGATACTCAGCATTAGCGGATGATTCAGCCCTATGCATATGGTGGATATTTGAGCCCTGTGCTAATAGTTCAGCTATGTTTGGAGAGAAGAGGCTTGTGTGGATACTCAGCATTGTAGGATGATTCAGCCCTATGGGGATATGTTTGGAGAGAAGAGGCCTGTGTGGATATGTGAATAATCAGCACTGGCAGACAGTTTAGGCCTGTGTGAATATTCAGCTGTGCGGGGACAGTTGAGCCCTGTGCTGATGGTTCAGCTATGGTCGGATGGTTCAGCTCTGAGTGGATAAGTCAGCATTAGCGGATGATTCAGCCCTATGCATATGGTCGGATTGTTGAGCCCTGTGCTGATGGTTCAGCTATGGTCTGATGGTTGAGCCCTATGGGGATATGATCGGACAGAAAACAGCCCTGTGTGGATACTCAGCATTGTAGGATGATTCAGCCCTATGGGGATATGTTTGGAGAGAAGAGGCCTGTGTGGATATGTGAATAATCAGCACTGGCAGACAGTTTAGGCCTGTGTGAATATTCAGCTGTGCGGGGACAGTTGAGCCCTGTGCTGATGGTTCAGCTATGGTCGGATGGTTCAGCTCTGAGTGGATAAGTCAGCATTAGCGGATGATTCAGCCCTATGCATATGGTCGGATTGTTGAGCCCTGTGCTGATGGTTCAGCTATGGTCTGATGGTTGAGCCCTATGGGGATATGATCGGACAGAAAACAGCCCTGTGTGGATACTCAGCATTGTAGGATGATTCAGCCCTATGGGGATATGTTTGGAGAGAAGAGGCCTGTGTGGATATGTGAATAATCAGCACTGGCAGACAGTTTAGGCCTGTGTGAATATTCAGCTGTGCGGGGACAGTTGAGCCCTGTGCTGATGGTTCAGCTATGGTCGGATGGTTCAGCTCTGAGTGGATAAGTCAGCATTAGCGGATGATTCAGCCCTATGCATATGGTCGGATTGTTGAGCCCCTGTGCTGATGGTTCAGCTATGGTCTGATGGTTGAGCCCTATGGGGATATGATCGGACAAAAAACAGCCCTGTGTGGATACTCAGCATTGTAGGATGATTCAGCCCTATGGGGATATGTTTGGAGAGAAGAGGCCTGTGTGGATATGTGAATAATCAGCACTGGCAGACAGTTTAGGCCTGTGTGAATATTCAGCTGTGCGGGGACAGTTGAGCCCTGTGCTGATGGTTCAGCTATGGTCGGATGGTTCAGCTCTGAGTGGATAAGTCAGCTGTGGTCGAATGGTTCAGTCGCCGATCAGCCCCTTGGTGGTGTATGCTCCTTTCTCACCCCAGCTCCGATGCCTCATGCCTCATCCTAATACATTATACATTGGCTATCCGGATCTCATATAAACTACTTTTATTGCCAGCAGATGTCACTAGGCTTCGTACACCGTAGATCCCTAGAGTGTGAATCATGAACAAAGCTTTGCCGTTCGTGGACATTTTCCCTGACATCTACCCTGAGCGCAGAACTGTCAACCCTGAACTGGAACCTAATCTGGTTGGGGTTATGATCAAATCTGTCTTCTTTCACAGACAGGAAGAGGTGCTCTTGTGCAGAGGTTTGGTGGTGCAGGCTCGAGACAGCATCATCTACACTACAGTACACTTTAAGGTTACTGGTATAGCGCCTGTTGTGGCCTATGACCTAGACTTGATTTGTGATCAGGATGGTGAGGAAGAGACCTGGGAGCTGGTACGGAACACTTGGTCCAGACACTTAGTTGCGGAGCCAGTGCCTGTCCGCGCTCTCCACGATGACATTAAGCGAAAAGTAAATGCTCTGGTATTCCCGCTCAAATCTATATCATTGGCCACAAAGTACTTGGAAACCGTAAGGGGCTCGCTGACTTTCGGAGACTTCTGCCCGGACAGGGGCTACTACATTGCTCGGGACGGTAACACGCCTGCCCTATGCTCCGATGTCATGTTTGGAAGGGTGTATTTCATACCTGCAGACAGGCTGAACGATGTCCTCTCAGCCTCAGACCTCATCTATGATCATGACAAGTCGGAGGCTGAGGCTGAGCTCTTTGACAGTAAACACATGCCCTATTTCTACAAGGCAGCGTGTCTGGACATCGAGACGGTGTTTGACAAGTCATACCGGAATATGGCCCTAAGATGTGAGTCTTTCGCCTACAAGTTCCCCTACTGCACCGAGCGCATGGTAGAGGACATGACAGAGTACAGGAATAAGCTGGTCCAAATACTAGACACTGGCAGGAAACAGCTGCCCCGACAGAGTAAACACGTTTCCATACCAGCTCTGTCGCCAGACATGCCAGGTCAGCAGCACGAGATAACTTGCGTCTCTCTCGTGATCATCAACTCCCATATACCCAAGACATCACCCGAGCAGCACAGGAAGCTGCTGATAGTTGTCTATAACAAATGTAAGGTAACACAGAACTGTTACCCAGAGGCCAACCACGAACTGGCAAGGGGCGCAGGTTTAGATGATGTCAAGAGGATTTCAATACACCCGTGCTCCGGAGAGCTCGCACTCCTGGAGACAATGATCCAAGTGCTCTACCACCAGGAAATAGAACTCCTGTACGTGTACAACGCCGAATTCGACATCAGGGTGATTGAGCAGCGTGTGCATTTCTACGCTGAATCAAACTACGCCAAGCGCCTCGACAGCGCTACCCAGAAACGATGTTCCTCTCTATTGCAAGCCTGGCACGGGCTCTTTATGACCAGGGCCCTGGCCAAGGATGTGTTGCCTTTCTTCCAGTTTGAAAACGTACGTTACCTGGACATGTACAAGGACATGCTGAAGAACCTAGACTCTGTGTTGATGCACGGGACCTTGACCGAGTACAAGCTCCAAATGATATCTGTGCACATCGAAAAGTTCAACAAAGGCAAGGCCAAGCTGGGCCACTTCAAAATGAACAGCTGCGGTATGAACATCATCGATCTGTACAGGATGGCTGGGACTAGAGAGATCAAGTTTCAGTGCACCAGCATGAAGTTGAACGACGTTGCCCCCTTTGTCATCGCAAAAGCCAGGGCGCTGCACAGAAAGCCTCCGAAGGACACCAGAAAGCTTTGCAAGCTGGCAGATGTTGGTTACTGTCAAATGGACGAGATGATCAGGATGGGGGAAAGAGTCTCTTTGCTGTGCTAGTCTACAACTTGGTCGACTTCGCAGTTGTGCGCCAGGCTGGCTAAAGTCTTCAGGCCCGTATCAAATCTGTTCCATCGATGTAGGACCACTCTCAATATAGACGTCGTGGTGCACGGCCGAGGGGATATGTTTGGTGGATTCGTGCAGAGCATTCACTCGGTTCAGCTCCCTCAGCTTAAGTTTACACTTGATACTCTCAGAGTGAAAGCCGGACCATTGGGTATGGAATTAAACAGCCGCTTGAGATGGGACCCGAGGCTCCAGTCTGACAATGGTGATAGCGAGAAGTGGAAGGGGGGAGCTGTGTGTGATCCTCTCACGGGCCTACACTATTCCGGTCCCGGAATGGGACTTGAGCTTTCGTTTGACTTCTCGAGTATGTACCCGTCCATCATGTGCGCTCTCAACATCTCACCTGAGACCACCATCCCTTGGCCTCCCGTGAACTTCCCCCATGATCTATCTGGTTGGGTTTGTTACAACTGGGAAGCTGAGGGGTTTGAGTACGCATCGCTCATTCTCAAATACGACCAGACCCAAGGATGTTTTGTACGTGCGCCGGCCGTATTCGCTTCCTCGGTGGAGTACTACCTCAACCAGCGAGCCGAGTTCAAGAGGAAGCTCAAGAACCCTGACATCAGTGAGGCCGAGCGGGCCTACTACAAGATGCAGGAGGGAGAGTGTAAAGTCCTTGCCAACTCCTTCTACGGAACGGCTCCTCACCCTTGCGGGCCTCTCATATCTGGCCACGGCAGGCAACAGATTGCCGTGGTAAACAGCTGCGTGGCTACCTTTTACAAGCACCGCTGCCCCGTTGTATACGGAGACACCGACAGCGTCATGGTCTCAGCTGGATACGGACCCGGAGACCTTCCTGAGAGTGACGTGCCCGACCTAGTCGTCGTGTGCAGAGACAACGCGCCCGGTCGGGATAGTGAAAACAAACTCCTGGAGAGCTTCGCGTGTAAGGCCCGGACGGCTTTGGGTGACAAGTTTAAACGGGCTGGCGAGCAGGTGCCTGCCTTTCTGGACTATGTGCACACCGCCTTGGTGGAGGACACTCTCCAGAGGATGTACGTGATAGGCCGAGGTAACACACACCAAAATGTAGTCAGAGACCCGAGAGGAACATTCACCAAGGAAGGCTATCCCGTCTACGCGGCCAGAGTCCCTGGGTCTGAAGAATACACGGACGTAACGGGACCCTTCGTAAAACACAGGCGAGTCAAGCTGGAATATGAAAACAGTTGCTCCATATACTGCCACGTAGCTAAGAAGACCTATGTGGCTCTCACTCACAGCCTAGACGACAACGGGGATCTGTCCTCTGTCTCCGTGAAAGTTAGGGGCCTGTCGGCCTTCAAAAGCATGCGGTCCCCTTGCGATTCTGCAGTTACGGACACCTTCATAGCTTGCGTAATGAGGGGAGACTGCATCAAACTGGAGACTGACAATGTCTCCTGCTTCTCCACTTCTCCCTGGCACAAGCTCAAGCCCGGCGATGTCATCTTGTACCTGGAGCGGGAACCCCTCGTTGACGATATCGGCCGGTGGTTAGAGCTGCATCGAGCTAGCTCCTTTCTCATCCCCTACAGAGTGGAGGATGTTCTAACCTTGCAGCTGGACTCTGGATTCTCTGGGGTCTCCACGACACTAGTTCCTGCTGGCGCCTCCGGGTCTGACTCGGTCGATGCCGTAAAAGTGAGAACGCTGTACAAGGACTGGACATACTGCATGAACCACATGTTCTCTAGCAAGCAAGCCATCCTCAGAGACTTGCTCACGTGCAAAGCTTCTGAGCTCATTGCGTCCAAGATGGGAGCGGGGTTCTTTCCTTGGAGCACTCTCATCAAATCCTCAAAGAACAAGTGCTTTAGTCAACAAACACTGGATCGCTTTAAAGTTGCCAACTCCAGCGTGAAAACCACCTACGTAGAAACTGTAAAGACGTGGCTACAGCAGATCACGGGACTCTCCGTCAAGCCTGTCGAGTGCATCGAGTATCACAAGTGCAACCCATGCGAAGCCGCTTTCTACAGATACCCGTTGAACCTCCAGGCTAACACAGGGTGTATCACGGCCATGTTCGGAGGCTCGCTCATGTGCGAGGCCAAAGTCTCAGAATCCGGAAAGGTCCCTGAGAGCGATAGGGAGTACGGATGCGACCTTCAATCAGACCTTAACACCGCCCCATGCGATGATACCTCGGACCAGGTTCGCCAAGCACACCAGGCCACATTCATAGGTTCCTCCTCTTGTCACACGGAGCTCATAGCTCACCCCTACCAGCCTTTCAACAAATGTTTCGCCAACTCTAGGGTGTTGATAGCTCACTACTCAGACTGTACCTTGGTCAACCGCTCCGGGAAGCTTGTGGCTCACTGCATTATAGACTACTGCTTGCCTCGCTACATGTACAGCTCTGCTCTGGGTGCCCAAAGCCTGGATGATTGTAAGGAGCACCTGCTCACCTCCGTCGCCTCTATCAGAGAGAGGTTGAAGAGGGGCACTGTGACTTTCAACACCGTAATGAACAACTGCCCCGAACACATGATACCGGCATGCGGGACTCGGGAGTTGGAACACCTAAGGATAAACAGGGAGACAGTAGCTCGTCTACCGGGTGAGAAACTCGAGACATGCCTCAAGGTGATCACCGAGGACATGTCCCTAAAGCCCCGAGACGTCTACAGGAACCTAAGCGCTTTGCTCGGGAAAAGGCTCACCGAAGCCATCTCTGAAGGCATAGTGTCCCTCAGAAACGACGACTCTTTACCTCGTCCCTGCTCGGACACCTTCATCTCGATTTCCGTGCCGACTGTCATGCTGACAGACGCGGGCATTGACTCCTCTACCGGGAGCCTGTCCATAGCGAGAAGCGAGCTGTGTGAGAGGACTCTAGTTGACCTGGCCGGTCTTCTGTATCAGACCGTACTGGTGTTGCATGTGCACACTCCCGAAGCGTTCAGCTCAGCGGCCCCTATGTACCCCGGCTCGGTTCTTTGCATCATGCCCTACTCCTGTGCCGACACCACACTCATGAGCACGTGGATGGAGACCTTCAGGGAGAAGAAGTGGCTCATACCCATCCAAGCCAAGCTCGGCAAGAGGACGCGTCCTCCCGTAGATTGCAGACAGGTTACATATCATTGCGCAGGCTGTAAAAACTTCTACAGAGACCTGTTTGCAAACAACGTACCGGCCCACAAGCTTATCCAGCACGCCTACGGCCAAGACAAGAGGAGAAAGATAGGACAGTGTGTCAACGAAAAACGCTGGCTCTCTTGATCCTCGCTCTCCTCCACATTGCCCCAAGCAACCCTCTGCTAAACGTTGACTGAGATGAAAATCACCATATATATGAATCCGTAGATACGCGTCAATCAAACACTGGAAAAGGTGTATCCCCCCCTTTCAAACCCAGCTTACACCCGATTAAGAATGTCTTTCAGTCAGAAGGAGTACGTTTTCTCCCACACCATGACCAGGGTCAGTCAGGCCCATCAGCCTGCTACATTCAGAATCGACCTGAACGGCCTCATACCCTTCGGAGACTGCAGCACCCTGTTCACAATTGACAACATGAGTGTTACAGCGTACAAGCAAGGCACTTTGGAAAGAATACCAGTCAAGTTCACCGTACTCAACGATAACAAGACAAGGGTCCTGACGAACGATCCGTGTAAGCTTTCCTCAAAGTGGCAGGTGGACATTGACTGTGGATCCTGTATGAAGATAGCCGGCACCGACGCAGTACCTTTTACACGCAACCCATCTATGTACGATGAAGAAAACAGGCAGGCTCTCGTCAATGTCTTGGCGTTCATGATGTCAAACAGCCTCTGGACCTCGGACAGAGCGAGAGGGGCTCTCGATGTCCTCCTTGGCTTTACTCGAGGGCAGTTTGAATTCACCTGCGACCTGTGTTCTGAGATTGGCGTCGCCTGCATCATGAAAGGCCAAGGTGGACTTCCGTCATTCTCTTTCCCTCGGTGTGCGGACGGTTACGTGTGTATACCTTCCCACCAACCCAGCTCTGACAATGACTATGTGGCTCTCAGAAATCTCCTAGCACTCTTGAGATCTGCTTCCCTTGACAACCTTGACATTGTAACACGTGTCACTCAGGAGATGGCAACGGACCGTTCATTGCGAGAGCTTGAATGTACATCTTTCCCTACTAGAAACAAATACAAGGGAGACATTTCAATATCATACGCGGCGATGAAATACATTTCATCCCTGTACCATACCATGAGCGAGTACGCTGATAACATGGCCATAGTAGACAGCCGTACGCCTCACATCAGAGTCTTGGTCGAGAGCCCCTCTGGGAACATAGGTGAAATAACCGGGTCTATGTCCCTAACCATAATATACGGATCAACTATCTCTGCCATCTATGGAAGACTCATCAATGGCTTGCGGCCTGCGGGACGATGACCAATTAGAGAGTATTGCAAACATCTCACAGTTGAGCACAGACGTGGTCATCAGGAGGACTCCGTTGAAGTTTATGTTCAATAAAAATATGACGTTAAACGATTGGTGTACCTTCTACTATGGGTGAAATGGGCAGGCTGGCAAGTGAATGGTATATGTAATGTTTTTTTTTTGTGTGTGTATAAATAAAACAGATCATGAAATGGATGGTTATGCACTGTTGTGTATTGATGGCAAGTCATATACTATTGTCAATGACGTGATGAGACTGTCCATCTGATGTTCGTACATCTCTGTGACTACATACTCTAAAGCCAGGTATATAGGTTTGCAAACAGATATTGCCATCACCAAGCTGACCACACATGTGTTGTTGATGTTATATCCAAGCCTATTCGAAATGATATGTTGAATAATCCCGTAACGTTACTTAGGATTGGTAAACATGGTATGGGTGAGGACAGGTGTATATTATTGTACAGTGTGTGAATAAAGAGTCAAGCATCACCACACGGATGGTCATTTATGTATTTATTTATGCCAGGACATAACAGGTTACACGGTACACTTCAATTAAACTCATACAGGCTGACACATGTTCATCATTGCACATCCAGCTCCTTTGGACCTATTGCATCACAGGCAAAGGTCTTGTCACAAAGGTGACGTTTTTAACCGTTGTCATGTATACCACAACATCTCTAATGGTAGATGCCTTTAACTCGTACCCAAACTCAAACCCAGACGTGTCAAACGTAACAGAGTATATATGTCCTTTGGACGTTACAATTTCAAACAGCTATCCAGGACTGTTGTCATCCATATGACAGATTGCTGCAGCATTGAAAATTACAACCATGTTGTATCCAATGTATGCCAGTTTCCATCATTTTCGGTACTGTATGGAACAGGCTTGCGGGATTTGTTACGGCCACGGAGCGAGTCAACATTGCTTGCCATAGTCACACACCCTAGTTCTGTATATGTGTAATGCTCATCAGAGGTCCTTTGCTGGTTGCCACATGCTACTTGATACACACATCAGTAGTACTACAGGTGTAAATAATTCCGTTGAGATGTGCTATGCATAGCATTCTACGGTTTCCTCCATCTCTGTTCACGTTCATAAGGGCTTGCCTTTATGAAGCGTTGTAGCTGAGGTGGCATGTCACCCTCGATATACTCAGCCCTTTCCATTGTGCTCCTGCAGAGCTCTTGCATCGTAGGAAAGGGCCTGGTTACAAATGTCAAATTTTCAAACGTTGTCATGTAGTACAGCAAACCTCTCAATGTGGGGAAGGGGTCACCGGTCCCACAAGTAAACCCCGAACGATCAAAGGTTACCTTATATATTTTGTCTTTTGCTGTTACAATTTCAAACAGGTAGCCAGGACGCTCTTCATCCATATAACAGATTGAGGCAGCCGGATTTTGGTATTCCTCTTCCATCTTTTCTAGATCCTTTATCACTTCTATGTGCTCGCATGACCCTGGGGAACTGCCAGGTGAAAGTCCCCACCATGCACCTTTCAGGGACTGTATCATGTCACGCATGTCTTCCACTATGCGTTTGCAGCAGGAACCCAGGTTCGGAGGTTCCGGAATGTCTCCCGGTGTAGCCATCAAGTACCCGTGTGGGACTTCTGCAATCAGATCTTGTATCATTCTAACTGGGTTTTTATATTGGAATTGTACAAAGTCGGTGCATCTGTAATGTCCTCTTGTGAGGTATACACCAAATGTGATCACGGTATTCTCATCATATTTCACCATACCTGAACACACTCCTCCAGGCATTGAACCAAAGTATCCTGCCATTACAATGGCTCCTACATTAACCTCAGGTCTGTTCATCAGAGACATAATCTGCTGTTGAGATACGGATCCCCACCAACATCGGTCTTGCATCCAGCCTACAAATGACGCCCATGTGTTGTTCAATAGATGCCAGTTGCCATAGTTGTTTTCCATTCCTACTCTTTGCCTACAGAAACGGAGTGAATCGAAGTTGCTTGTCTTCACATACGCCATAGTCCCTAATATATTTGCTATATGTTTCATGTGCATCGGCTATAGTATGCTACACACATCGTAAGTAGTACGTACTGGTAAAGTGATTGAGCTAAATTAACATTTCGGTACTAATCTTGGGTTACTATATCCGATGGGTATACACCTGTATATCGTTCACTCAACCCATTGTTCATATCACAGTCTGCATGATGTCTGAGGAGAGTGGTATAGAAACCGAAACCAGCGAGCTCAGCGCGGTAGGATAAAGTCATTACACCCTAGGTTACGCACTATGCTTGTACAAGAGATGATACTCCTAAGTACTTGGTATGCTTTCTGAAATTACTCTCCACTCCACAGGTGTCTACCGTACTACTGAGCCGTTCCGTAGGTACTCAGATATATTGTGGATGACTTTGCTGATCATATTGCATGCACTGTTGTACATACCATGACCATTTGCAAATTCTACTTTGCTATTTCTTTCCATACAATATACATCTTAGGAGAGCGATTACATACTAACGTCTGACAGAGAGGAACCTCAACATCCTGAGTTACACCAACTGCATCCCCTGTTGCACCCCGAGGTCCTCAACCATGCACAACCTCACCCTCAACCAGCGTTGCCTCCTCTTCACCAGGGTAACAATGCAGAGGATGACATGGTAGATATTGAAATGTGTAATGTGATGGCACATTCACTGTGTGTATGGACTATGGGTAATGTGATTACTCTTCTGTCTCCCAAGTACATGGCCGATGACGAAGAAGAGTATGAGGACGCCTACGTGCCAATTGAGGAAGATGACTAAGGAGAAGCCCTGTTTATTCCTTTGATGACCCATTGTATGATTATGTATGTTTATGTTCCAGATTGTATATTGTGCAAAGTCACTGTTTGTGTATGGATATTGTCAGACTGAAGGGTCCAATGTACTATTTCAATAAACGTGAATGGACATTCGTAGTTTCACAAGTATTTTGTATTTATTCACAGATATCCATAGACATGTATTACAACACAAGGAGGCTTACATTACAATGTACATGACATAGTACAACAGGGATACACCACTCATCACATAAGCACCTATAGTTGCAATACATTACAGGTTGCTCGTGAGTGTACGACGCGCTGTGGATTGGCAATGTAATCTACATCCCCTAAGCTCTGGTGCGCGTGCATCAGGGAACAGGGTGGAGATACAAATGTGACTCTGTCAATCCTGCTGATGTAGGACAGCACACCTGCGATATCTGAGAAGTGTGCCCTTGTCCCTACTGTAAAACCAAAGGTATCGAACGTCACCTTGAATCTATTCCCAAATGCAGTGACAATGTCAAACAGGTATCCCAGGCTGACATCGTCCATATAATGAATTGCTGCAGCCGGGTTCTCGTACATTGGTCCTTTCTTTCGTAGATGCTCTATTACTTCACGGTAATGGGGTGACCATACTTCGTTGCCGTATGACGCTCCCCACCATGAGTCTTTCAGCACCTTCATCATGTAACACATTTGTCCCGCTATATGTGTCACGGAAAAGTAGTCTGGGTTGTGAGGTATTGTCCAATGTTGACGCAGAATGCGCCCTTCACCCAGCTTATCGACCAGATGTCGTATTATGTCAATTGGCGTAGAGAGTCGCCCTCTACCAAGTCCTTACATATGTAACTGCCTCCACAGATGGCCACATGAAATGTCAGTACTTCGTTCTGAGTCTTCGCCGTAACCGAACATACTCCTCCGGGCATGTCACCAAAGTGTGCCGCAATAACAATATCTCCAAAGCGAATCTTAGGTCCGCCCATGAAGGAGCTAATCTGATCTGCAGAGACTGAGCCCCACCAGCGCTCACCTAGCCATTCTAGAAAGGAGTGCCACGTTCTGTTCAATATCGACCACTTAAGCATGAGATCTATCTGCTGATGTTTTTTAGCATCCTCCTCGGCTCGAACCATATCTTCAACATCGTCATCGTCAACGTCGAAGTAGTCGTCAACCGCTTCTTTGTAAACATTGTCCCTGTCCACATGTCTGGTGTTTGACCCGTACTGGGGAGGGGTGTCCTCCTCCTGACTCCTGGTGTCTTCCACGGTATCACTTAGAGTGTCGTGTTCGTGCTCATACGTCCAATCATTGTAGTCACCTGCCATTGTTGCTTGGCAATCGGTCTCTGAATCGGACCGGTTGGAATCTGCAGGGCTGAATGTGTGTTGTCTACAACTGTTCCCGCATGCATCTGAGTCATATAGGTGCTGGTCGTCCACAGGGCTGTTGTTTGACTCGTACTGGTCACCGGGTTCTGTTTCCTGAAGCCTGGTGTCCTCCAGTTGATCACCTAGAGTTTCGTATTCAAATGGATACATCATGCTTCCTTCCCAATCGATCTCGGAATCGCACCTATCGGAATCGGAAGGGTTGAATGTTTTTTGCGTACAACCGTTCTCGCATGAATCTGCTCCGTAAAACATTTGGTCGTCTACAGGGCTGTTGTTTGACAAGTACTGGTCATGGGGTTCAGCTTCCTGAAGCATGGTGTTGTCAACATTATCACCTATAGTTTCATATACATTTCCATTGTCCTCTATTGGGTCTCCGTGATGTTCCTCACACGTCCAATCATTGTAGTAACTTGAGCTTGGTGATAGCCTTGCACTCTCAAAATCGGACCAGACTGAGGCTGAACACTCGTCTCTTAGTGGCGTAACACTGGTCCTACTTCTATCTACTTTGCAGTACCCATAGCAAGACAGCATCTGATGCCTCTGGACGCAAACAACTGTCTCAAAGTGGTTACCAACATTCTCCAAATAGATCCCCTGGTTAGACACCTTTACACCATTACAACGGTGTATAAGCCACCTCCCGGTGTAGTATGTATATATGCTGACACCCAAACAATCTGCAGCTGCTTGAATCTCCACTTCCGTAGCCCAAGTACCTAGAGAGGCCATTTGTGATTTGGTAATGTAGTCTGATACTGAACGGTAGCCACTTCTCAACATGCTGGTGTATATCACATCATTGCTTTGTAGCTGCTCCACGACGACATTTCGAATGGTTCTATGAAACTCATCTGTACCACAAACCGCTTCACTGACCGCTCTGAAGAAACAATTGCCGTCGCCTTTTATCGGTATGTTTTTGCACGGAGCCCCTAACTCACCAGTGACTGTACTCAGTACAGACTGGTCCTTGAAGCAATTCACCTTCAGCCTGTTGCAAAGAACCTGCGCATCTGCAGCCCCGATAGGGTTGAACTGCTTCTCTCTACATGGGTCCCCAGTAGCAAGCATAGTATCCTGACACCCCGCCATCAATTAGTCTATTCTACTCTAGAGGTCTTTGCTATTGTCATTGGTAAAGTCATTAATACCTTATACCTGCTTCACCGGCTTGTGGACTGTGTGAGTTTGGGTATGCGATTTAAAAACACCCCCCTATTGGACCACATTCCGTGGACTGTACCGCTGTACTGTTTGAGTATGGATGATAACCCTCCCGTTGTCCTGGTATTCTGTACACACGCCGTGCCCTCCGGGTCGAACTGTCCCCCCTCTCACTAAAGGCCCAGTTGGAACATGTGGGACAGTATGGGTGCGAGCAGCCTTTGCAGATGTATTTGTTACACCTGGTGCACACCGTGTGTGTTTTACAGTCCTTCTTTGTGGGGCAGACCTGACACCTCTTCCTCTTACTGGGTTGTGCGGGGTTGGGTGCTTGGGCCGGTGGTGCTGCGTGGTCCGGTGCTGCGGGGCGTGATCCCGCCGGGGCTGATCACGATACGTAGCCCTCTGAACAGCTTTGACGAGCGCCGCAGAGGCTTCGGTGCGAGGGAGACGGGCCCTTCTTTGTATGAACGGAGTCACTAGTGCCTTTCCCAGCTGCTCGAGGAACACCCTCCTCTTGTTTCGCTTGCCAGGCATCCAAGTGGGGTTGAGCTCTCGCCATATGACAAAAGCGTTGTAAGAGGACACGTCAAGGATGTTGTGGAAGATGACCAGGGGCCAGCGCGCGGTCATCCTCCTGCAGCTGTAGGTTCCAATCACCTTGTCTAGGTTGTCCACACCTCCCTTGTTGCTGTTGTAGTCTAGGACGATGGCCGGCTTCTTGTCCTGGCGACGGCTAACGTGAGCCTCGGTGTGCAGCGTGCTCAGGAGTAAGACGTTCTTGTTTTTCTTTGCCAGGTAGGACACTAGAGCGGTGGTGGACGTGAAGGCGAACTTGGAGGAGAAGAGGAGCCTGTCCTTTGAGGCGAGCAGCGCCTGCGGGAGCTCTGGCTTGTTCTTTCTGACTGTGCCGACCACGGTGACGTTCCTGGTCAGGAGCTGGCGCGCGAGCTCGTATGAGGTGAAGAAATTGTCGCAGGTGACGTTGTGACCCCTGAGTCCCTGCGTCAAATCGAGCACGACCCTCATCCCCTGGTTCTTCTCGGGGCCTCCGCATGTGGCCTTGCCGGTGTAGACCTGCATCTTCCAGGCGTAGCTGGATTTGGAGTCGCAGGCCACCCATGTCTTGATGCCGTATTTGGCCGGCTTGCTTGGGATATACTGGCGGAAAGGACATCGGCCTGGAGGAGAGAGAGAGCGAGAGCGAGAGAGAGAGACAGAGAGAGAGAGAGAGAGAGGAGAGGAAAGACAAGAGATTAGCTTTAGCGTGTTGTGTTGTGTTGTGTTGTGTTCAGTGTTGTGTTCAGTGTTGTTGTTGTGCTCTTGTACGGTGTTGTTGGCCCCGGCACACCTCTGAAAGGGACCAGTTGCTCGTCCACCGTCACGTCGGGCCCGGGGTTGTAGAGGAGCGGCAGCCTCTCGACCCACTTGTCCCAGACCTCTCTCACGGCCGCAAGTTTGTCACCGCCGCCTGCTGCGCGTCTCTCGGCTCTGGTCTGGCGGTCGTCGAAGCGAAGGAGTCTCGAGTAAGCGTGAAAGACTTTGAGCGGCATGGTTGCGCGGAAAATGGTCCTTCCGCTCTCGGCGTCCCAGAGACTAGAGGCCGCTTCGCCTCGGGACCTGTACACGCCGGCTAGGATGAGCAGCCCTACGTAGGCTCGCAGGTCTGTGGAGTCCATCGCTTTCCAGCGGCCGCCGCCGCCGCGGTCGCGGTCTTCGTGGTTTTCGTGGTTTTCGTGGTCGTCGGCGTAGTGGCGGTGGTCGTCGTCGTCGTCGTCGCCGTCGCCTCGGGCTCCGTATTTTCGAACGCCCTCCAGATTGGTCATCTCCAGGATGATGTCTTCTATCTCGGGTGTGAAAAACAAGCGAAACGTGGAGAGGATGTCGCGGGCTTGGCCTACGGCCTGCCTAGTAGGCCCGGGCCTCATGTCCTCCGGCACCTCAGCAACCGGCCTGTTACTATTTGCCGCTGCCGCGGCCCCTCCGACGCCCCGATTGTTGTCACAGGGCACCGAGCACCATTGGATTTGGCCGTTTCTCGACACGAATGTCTCTCTTTCCACTCGAGGGATATCGTGTTGTGTTCTGGGGCTGATGCTGCGGCGGCGGCGGCTGCTGCGGCTGCGGAAGCGGCGGAGGTCTCCTCGCTCTCCTCGCTCACTTTCACCTTCCCCTTGTTCTTCCCCCTTGTTCTTCTTCTTCTTGTTGGTCGTCGTCGTCGTCGTCGTCGTCATCGTCTCGTTCGTCTTCTACGCCTTGACCTTCTTCTACTTGGACATCGTCCTCGTCATCGGCGGCGTCGGGCGGCTGCGGCGTCGTAGTCGTCGTCGTCGTGCCGTCCTCTGTGGTCTCCTCGTCCTCTGGGTTGTATTCCTCCCCGTCTTCTTCTTCGGACGCTTCCTCGTCCGCTTCCTCATCGCAGTCAGAGTCATTGGAAAATATCTGTTCTAGGACCTGTTTGGCCGTGAATCGCACAGCACTCATAATAGCTTCGGCACCCAGGCTGGGGAAGTCCCCAAGACCTCTCTCTTCGGCACGTGTCCGGACATGCCACGGAGGCATAGTATATTAGTAGTAGTAGTAGTAGTAGTAGTAGTAGTAGTAGTAGTAGTAGTAGTAGTAGTAGTAGTAGTAGTAGTAGTAGTAGTAGTAGTAGTAGTAGTAGTAGTAGTAGTAGTTGTTATTGGTGTTGGTGTTGGTTTTGGTGTTTGTTTACGGCTTACCTAGTACCTCTGGCTCAGAGCTTATGCCTCTAACGTGTAGCCTGGGTCGTTTTGACCCAGACAGGACAGGACAGGACAGGACAGGACAACGCTAGGGGTTATACAGCAACTCGCTCTAACACTCTGACATGTAGCCTGGGTCGTTTTGACCCGGTCAGGACAGCAGGTGGAGACATAGAGCGAGTTGCTCTAACACCTAGGCTCTAACACGTAGCCTGGGTCTTTTTGACCCGGTCAGGACAGCGGGAGGGGATATACAGCCACTCGCTCTAACACCTAGGCTCTAACACGTAGCCTGGGTCCTTTTGACCCGGACAGGACAGGACAGGACAGGACAACGCTAGGGGTTATACAGCCACTAGCTCAAACACATAGGCACTGACACGTAGCCTGGGTCTTTTTGACCCGGTCAGGACAGCGGGAGGGGATATACAGCCACTAGCTCAAACACATAGGCTCTAACACGTAGCCTGGGTCTTTTTGACCCGGTCAGGACAGCAGGAGGAGATATACAGCCACTCGCTCTAACACCTAGGCTCTAACACGTAGCCTGGGTCCTTTTGACCCGGACAGGACAGGACAGGACAGGACAGGACAGGACAGCGGGAGGAGATATACAGCGAGCCACTCGCGCTAACACCTAGGCTCTAACATTAACCCCCGAAAATAAATAAATAAATGAATATAATATAATTTATTATTTTTATGGGAGTGGTCATTGAATCCACAATATAACAGGTTCGTGTCTCACAGACAAACAACATCCATCCATCGAAGCTATGTCGACTTTCCAGAACACAGAAAACGCAAAGGGCGATTCTCACTGCATCACTGCAGTGTTTGACATACACACGTCGGACTCCAGTCACGTAACTACTACTACCGACAATACCACCACCACCACCACCACCGCCGTCGCCACCGTGATCGGTCTGGGCATCGTCGGAGGGTCGACTCGACTGAATCTGAGCACCATCAACTTCAACGACATCTATTCTGCGTTCAATCGAGTAGTGAACAACATACCCATACTTCTCGGCTACACGGTGAAAAGCCTCTCGGTCATGCCCAACAACAAACTGGAGGTGAGACTATTTGTCGAACCCAAATATAGTCTGTTGAGGTATGAGCTGTGGCTCGTTCGGGTCGTAGGACAGGCTCTGCTCTTGTGGTTTTACCACGGTGCAGTGTCACACATCATGGTGACACACCGGGACCACCATGTGCAGAAGATACACCGTCAAGCTGTGGGATGGTGTCCCTGTGCTGCAACGTTGACCGGGTTCGACGACAGCGAGTCTTGTACTTGTGCTTTGTACTACGACATGTGGGACATGGACGTTCGTCACAGCCACGTCCGAGACCATTTGTTGACATATTATCGGACAAAATATCGGCAAATGCCATGCGACATCTCATCCGTGTGTAGCGGTGTCCACATGACAGATCTCTCAGATGAGGAACAGACACTTCTGATGAAGACAGTCGCCTGGATATTTCAAGGCTTTTCTGTTGGCCCCAAACAACACGCCATGATGGGGATCCCTGCGAGCCTAGGCATACCTTGTGATTTCACGAAAACCCAAAATGTTGTACCGCAAGTCTACAAGTTGACAGACTGTCAGAATGAAACACGTGCGGAGATGTTCAATTGTCAGCAAGCCGAAGAGCAGATGACATATATTCACTTGTCGAGGAAATGGTTATCTTGGGTTTCCAGCATTGTCCTCGACTAGTGACACACACACACACCTACAATATTACAAGGAAATCACCAGATTCTTTTACCAAGTTAAAAATTTCACTGTAATGTCTGTACCTACAATGTGACCAATAAAAAGTTGATTTAATTTCATTTGCAAGGGTCCCGTTCACAGCACAGCACACACTCGCTCTAACACTCTAACACGTAGCCTGGGTCGTTTTCACCCCAGCCAGGACACGAGAGGACAACGCTAGGGGTCATACAGCCACTCGCTCTAACACATAGGCACTGACACGTAGCCTGGGTCTTTTTATTTTTATTTTTTTTTATTTTTGTTTGACCCGGACAGGACAGCGGGAGGAGATATACAGCCACTCGCTCTAACACATAGGCACTGACACGTAGCCTGGGTCTTTTTGACCTCGGACAAGAAAGGACAGGACAGGACAGGACAGGACAGGACAGGACAGGACAGGACAGCGGCACAGGATATACAGCCACTCCCTATAACACATAGGCACTGACACGTAGCCTGGGTCGTTTTGACCCCGGACAAGACAGGGCAACGCTAGGGGTTACAAAGCCATTCACTCTAACACGTAGCCTGGGTCTTTTTGACCCGGACAGGACAACGGGAGGGTTATAAAAGGACACCACAAGCTCATCGTTCCCTAGTTCTTTAGCCATGATTTGACAGTTCTTTATCTTTAGCCCGTCCATTAGACTTTCTTTTCCCTTTACATGAGACATTGTTATTTCATACTTATTTACGTCTCTCATTCTACATCCAAGTATTGTTCCACAAACTTCCCTTATTCCTCTCAGCAATTCCATCGTTGTTATTTTCCCTTCTCCAATTATTTCCACGTTCACCGTCAGTTCCTTTTCATACGTCCTTTTTTTCAGTTCTTCATTTGAAATTCTGATTTCACTGTTGTCCTTTCTCGTCGTCGTTTGTATTCTTGATATCGACGCCATGTTGTCCGTCCGGTTATTTTAAGCAATATCCCCCAAACAGCTCAATGCCGATGGGGGATAATAACAAACAAGTTTCAAAGAAAATCAACTACAAACTTATAAATCAAATAAACCTCCAAAAAATGATATTCTCTCTCAAGCACTCAGACACCTGCTGCTCATCCACTTCCTGAAATACCACAGGCTGGTATGGCCGTAAGACATGTAATAAGAGTTAGATGTACTATTTCAACTGTAACGCAAAAATCTTTGAGGAACTTGAACAACCATTCCATTTTAAATTGACATTATATAATGACTATGTTCTCAAGAGTATAATCCACTGGGCAAAAAGCTTACAGCAGCTGGTATTCAAAAGCAGTCTCCCAACCAAGTCTGACCCTTCTTAGCTTCCGAGATCAGACGAGATCAGGCATATTAAGGCTGGTTTGGCCATAAGATTTTAAATAGGAGTTGAAAAGGCTACTTCAAATTCATGTAGCTCAAAAAACTTTGAGGAACTAGAATAGTAATTATATAATGTCCATTTTCGTTGGAATGTCTTTGTTTGCAAGAGTATAATCCACTGGGCAAAAAGCTTACAGCACCTGGTATTCCTAAGCAGTCTCCCAACCAAGTACTAACCAGGCCTGACCCTGCTTTGGTCTGGTATGGCCATAAGATGTGGTATAAGAGTTGGATAGGCTATTTCAAATTAATGTAACTCAAAAAACTTTGAGGAACTAGAATAGCCATTCAAACGTAAATGGACATCATAACTTTTTTTTACAAGAGTATAATTTTCTGGGCAAACAGCACCTGGTATTCCCAATAAGTAACCCAAGCAAGTACTACCCAGTACTGACCCAGCTTAGCTTCTGATATTGGGTGTATTCAGGCTGGTATGGCCATAAGACATTGAGTTACATGAATTTGAAATAGCCTATCCAATTATCATTCAAACTCTGCTTAGATTCCGTGATCAGCTGAGATCAGGCATATTCAGGCTGGTATGGCCTTAAGAATTGGTATAGGAGTTGGAAAGGCTATTTCAACTTCATGTAACTCAAAAAACTTTGAGGAACGAGATTAGCCATTCCAACGTAAATGGACATTTTTCATTACTTTGTTTGCAATAGTATAATCCACTGGGCAAAAAGCTTAAGCATCTGGTATTCCCAACAATGTGCTAACCAGGCCCGACCCTTTTTAGCTCCCGAGATCAGACGAGATCGGGCATATATATATTTTTTATTATTATGAAAAACAGACTATTTACAACATTCTGTCAATAATAAATAAGGATGAACAAACAGAAAAATAAAATAAAAAAACTATTAAAAGCACAATCATCCACTAGAACCAATTAATAATTAAATACAAGTTTTCCATTTGACAAAATTTCAATAAAAGTACTCCCCCACACAAACAGTTTTTCAAATTTTCCTCCACCATAACTATATATTATCTCTATCTTTCTCTAAAATACTCCTAAAAAAAACCTCCACACTCACAATTTTCCCTTCATAATGACCTAAATTCCTTCTTAGTCATGCTAGATATGCGATAAGATTGAGTACAAAATTCACAAAATTCACCCATTTAAACCAAAAAGAAACAACCTCCTCCACTCCACCCCAGTAAAAATCTCTTCCCAAATGTTTTACTAAAAGCCCCTTTAAAACCTTGTGAAAGTCTTTTAACCTACTACATTCAATAAAGAATTACATAAAATTTTCCACCCCTGTACCAAATATCACATTCTCTTTTAATATCCCTATTTATTTGATGCAAAAGCACATAGGATCTTTACCAATTATGTTTCAATTTAAAATCATTGTCTTCACATTCTATAGAATTATATTTTACATTCTTCCATATTGATTTCACATCCATATTTTCAAACACCCTAGACCACACTTTTTCCGAAGCAGGAACTTTTATCTCTTTTAGAATACATTTCCTATAAACCATTTACACCTGACAAATCATGTTTCTCCCCATTACTTTCATAATATAAAACCAGTAAACTCCTAGCTCTTTTAACCACCTCTTTATTTATTAAAACAACCCACTCCCCAGGAATACATCCTAATATGTTCTTGTACATATTCTCCACAGTAGTTTTACTTATCTCATCATCTACTTCATCCACATTATCATATATTGCCTGAAATGTAAGGTTCCCCGGAATTACCTCATATGTTATATCACCTATCTGCCTCATCCCAGCCCTCATAAAATATTTACAAAACAACATCATATTCTTATACTTTATCTTTGGATTTAAAAATATCGGCTGATTTTAAATATTTTCTAAAATGGTACATTCATAACAAATATTTGGTATATACTGCCCCCAAGTCTCAACCACTTCTCTATAAAACAAAGGTATATTACCTAACATTTCATTTTTTATACTCATCAATAAACCATTGTCCCCCATCCTCCCAACCTCCTGCAAATACTCTAAAAAAAACTTTTCCACCCATAATCCACTTCACCAAATAAATATTTCCGTACCATTTTTACTCTAATTGCTGTTTTCCTTACATTGAAATCTACCAACTTCAAACCCACCTCCTCATATCCTGCAATCAAAGTTTTAAAAGCTATTTTCACCCCCTTCCCATCACATAACAAATCAACTACAATCTTATTCATTTCAGATAAGACCCATTCTGGCATATCCAAAACGTTCATTACATAAATACAAATTGACATCAACAATGAATTTATTACAATTGCTTTCCCTTTTAATTTCAAAGACCTCCCCCTCCATATACAGTGGGGAAAAAAATATTTAGTCAGCCACCAATTGTGCAAGTTCTCCCACTTAAAAAGATGAGAGAGGCCTGTAATTTTCATCATAGGTACACGTCAACTATGACAGACAAAATGAGATTTCATTGTAGAATTTTTTATGAATTTATTTGCAAATTATGGTGGAAAATAAGTATTTGGTCAATAACAAAAGTTTCTCAATACTTTGTTATATACCCTTTGTTGGCAATGACACAGGTCAAACGTTTTCTGTAAGTCTTCACAAGGTTTTCACACACTGTTGCTGGTATTTTGGCCCATTCCTCCATGCAGATCTCCTCTAGAGCAGTGATGTTTTGGGGCTGTCGCTGGGCAACACGGACTTTCAACTCCCTCCAAAGATTTTCTATGGGGTTGAGATCTGGAGACTGGCTAGGCCACTCCAGGACCTTGAAATGCTTCTTACGAAGCCACTCCATTGCCCGGGCGGTGTGTTTGGGATCATTGTCATGCTGAAAGACCCAGCCACGTTTCATCTTCAATGGCCTTGCTGATGGAAGGAGGTTTTCACTCAAAATCTCACGATACATGGCCCCATTCATTCTTTCCTTTACACGGATCAGTCGTCCTGGTCCCTTTGCAGAAAAACAGCCCCAAAGCATGATGTTTCCATCCCATGCTTCACAGTAGGTATGGTGTTCTTTGGATGCAACTCAGCATTCTTTGTCCTCCAAACACGACGAGTTGAGTTTTACCAAAAAGTTCTATTTTGGTTTCATCTAACCATATGACATTCTCCCAATCCTCTTCTGGATCATCCAAATGCACTCTAGCAAACTTCAGACGGGCCTGGACATGTACTGGCTTAAGCAGGGGGACACGTCTGGCACTGCAGGATTTGAGAATGTCATATGGTCAGATGAAACCAAAATAGAACTTTTTGGTAAAACTCAACTCGTAGTGTGTTACTGATGGTAGGCTTTGTTACTTTGGTCCCAGCTCTCTGCAGGTCATTCACTAGGTCCCCCCGTGTGGTTCTGGGATTTTTGCTCACCGTTCTTGTGATCATTTTGACCCCACGGGGTGAGATCTTGCGTGGAGCCCCAGATCGAGGGAGATTATCAGTGGTCTTGTATGTCTTCCATTTCCTAATAATTGCTCCCACAGTTGATTTCTTCAAACCAAGCTGCTTACCTATTGCAGATTCAGTCTTGAATTGTGCAGGTCTACAATTTTGTTTCTGGTGTCCTTTGACAGCTCTTGGTCTTGGCCATACTGGAGTTTGGAGTGTGACTGTTTGAGGTTGTGGACAGGTGTATTTTATACTGATAAGTTCAAACAGGTGCCATTAATACAGGTAACGAGTGGAGGACAGAGGAGCCTCTTAAAGAAAAAGTTACAGGTCTGAGAGCCAGAAATCTTGCTTGTTTGTAGGTGACCAAATACTTATTTTCCACCATAATTTGCAAATAAATTCATTAAAAATCCTACAATGTGATTCTGGATTTTTTTTTCTCATTGTCTGTTATAGTTGACGTGTACCTATGATGAAAATTACAGGCCTCTCATCTTTTTAAGTGGGAGAACTTGCACAATTGGTGGCTGACTAAATACTTTTTCCCCCCACTGTATCTCATTATGGTAAGTGTTGATGTCACGATCATTCATAAACGGGACGGACCAAGGCGCAGCATGATATGCATACATGTTTATTTGAAACGAATAAACAACAAACTAAACGAAACGTGAAGTCCAAGGTACACAAACAACATACCTCACACGGAACAAGATCCCACAACCCACTAGTGCCAATAGGCTGCCTAAGTATGGTCCCCAATCAGAGACAACGAGCGACAGCTGCCTCTGATTGGGAACCACACCGGCCAACATAGATCTAGACATACTAGATCTAACCATAGAAATTACAACATAGAAAATCACAACAAGGAATATACACACCCTGACTCAACATATAAGCATCCTCTGAGTCAGGGCGTGACAGTACCCCCCCCCAAAGGTGCGGACTCCGACCGCACAACATAAACATAACAGGGTAGGGGCCGGGTGGGCATTCCGCCTCGGAGGCGGATCCAACTCAGGGCGTGACGACCTCTCACTCTTCGCCTCCCTGTTGCGCCCCTGGTCTGGTCTAGACCTCGGCGCGTTGCTTCCCCTCTCCTTCCTTCCACTATACTCCAAGCCCTGTCTGGACCCTGGTGTGGGAGACCCCGAACCTGGAGAGGGGCTGACGTCTGGGTCTGGACTGGAGCCGCTGACCGAAGCTGGACTGGACCCCGGTGGAGCGGACTGCTCTGGCTCCGGAGTGGAGCAGCTGACCGGAGCTGGATCAGGCACCGGTGGAGCGGACTGCTCTGGCTCCGGAGTAGAGCAGCTGACCGGTGCCGAACCAGGCACCGGTGGAACAGGCACGGGCCATGCCGGACTGGACACACGCACCACTGGCTTGGTGCGAGGAGCAGGAACAGGCTGGACCGGGCTGGCGCCGCGCACCACTGGCTTGGTGTGAGGGACAGGAACAGGCCAGGCCGGGCTGGCGACGTGCACTACTAGCTTGGTGCGAGGGGCAGGAACAGGCCGGGCCGGGCTGGCGACGCGCACCACTGGCTAGGTGAGAGGGGCAGGAACAGGCCGGGCCGGGCTGGCGACGCGCACTACTAGCTTGGTGCGAGGGGCAGGAACAGGCCAGGCCGGGCTGGCGACGCGCACTACTAGCTTGGTGCGAGGGGCAGGAACAGGCCGGACCGGACTGGCGACACGCACCACTTGCTTGGTGCGAGGAGCGGGACTGGGTTCCTTTATTAACCCCCGCTCCTTCTGCTGCCTAACCAGCTCCTCTCGCCGTGCCTCTACACTTTCCTTCTCCCTTTTAGCCTCGTCATCCACCCCGTGTGCCCCCCCCCCAAATGTTCTTGGGGTTGCCTCTCGGGTCTCCGTCGTCGGCACGGTTGGCGCCGTTTCACCTCTCCTGCCAGGGCATCTACCTTCGCCCATGGCCCTTTCCCCGCAAATCTCTCCTCCCATGACCACCGTTTGCCCACATGTGACATGGCTATTCGCTCTTCCTGGGCACGCTGCTTGGTCCTCGTTTGGTGGGATCTTCTGTCGTGTTAGGTATGTTGTTTTTGTACCTTGGACTTCACGTTTCGTTTGTTGTTTTGTCGTTGTTTATTCGGTTCAAATAAATATGTATGCATATCACGCTGCGCCTTGGTCTGACCCATTCATCAACGAACGTGACAGTTGAAATAAGTATATCCAGTTATAACTAATGGCGTAGCAGATAATAACAAAAATATCAATATCTACTCAAAGAGAAGGAATATAATATCTATTGTTTACAGGAAATTCATTCAACAATTATAGATGAAGTTGTGTGGAAAAAGGACTGGGGGGGGGGCGAAATATACTACTCCTATGGGCAAATAAACTCAAAAGGGGTGATATTAATTAACAGTAATTTCGATCCAAATGTGCAAATTGTCCAAACAGATCCGCAAGGTAGATGGATGATTTTAAATATGTTAATGGACCATAAACAGATATGGCTCATTAACCTTTACGGACCAAATAATGATGATCCACACTTCTTTGACAATATACAGTGGGGAGAACAAGTATTTGATACACTGCCGATTTTGCAGGTTTTCCTACTTACAAAGCATGTAGAGGTCTGTAATTTTTATCATAGGTACACTTCAACTGCGAGAGACGGAATCTAAAACAAAAATCCAGAAAATCACATTGTATGATTTTTAAGTAATTAATTTGCATTTTATTGCATGACATAAGTATTTGATCACCTACCAACCAGTAACAATTCCGGCTCCCACAGAACCTGTTAGTTTTTCTTTAAGAAGCCCTCCTGTTCTCCACTCGTTACCTGTATAAAAGACACCTGTCCACACACTCAATCAAACAGACTCCAACCTCTCCACAATGGCCAAGACCAGAGAGCTGTGTAAGGACATCAGGGATAAAATTGTAGACCTGCACAAGGCTGGGATGGGCTACAGGACAATAGGCAAGCAGCTTGGTGAGAAGGCAACAACTGTTGGCGCAATTATTAGAAAATGGAAGAAGTTCAAGATGATGGTCAATCACCCTCGGTCTGGGGTTCCATGCAAGTTCTAACCTTGTGGGGCATCAAGGATCATGAGGAAGGTGAGGGATCAGTCCAGAACTACAGGGCAGGACCTGGTCAATGACCTGAAGAGAGCTGGGACCACAGTCTCAAAGAAAACCATTAGTAACACACCACGCCGTCATGGATTAAAATCCTGCAGCGCACGCAAGGTCCCCCTGCTCAAGCCAGCGCATGTCCAGGCCGGTCTGAAGTTTGCCAATGACCATCTGGATGATCCAGAGGAGGAATGGGAGAACGTCATGTGGTCTGATGAGACAAAAATAGAGCTTTTTGGTCTAAACTCCACTCGCCGTGTTTGGAGGAAGAAGAAGGATGAGTACAACCCCAAGAACACCATCCCAACCGTGAAGCATGGAGGTGGAAACATCATTCTTTGGGGATGCTTTTCTGCAAAGGGAACAGGACGACTGCACCGTATTGAGGGGAGGATGGATGGGGACATGTATCGCGAGATCTTGGCCAACAACCTCCTTCCCTCAGTAAGAGCATTGAAGATGGGTCGTGGCTGGGTCTTCCAGCATGACAACGACCCGAAACACACAGCCAGGGCAACAAAGGAGTGGCCCCGTAAGAAGCATCTCAAGGTCCTGTAGTGGCCTAGCCAGTCTCCAGACCTGAACCCAATAGAAAATCTTTGGAGGGAGCTGAAAGTCCGTATTGCCCAGCGACAGCTCCGAAACCTGAAGGATCTGGAGAAGGTCTGTATGGAGGAGTGGGCCAAAATCCCTGCTGCAGTGTGTGCAAACCTGGTCAAGACCTACAGGAAACGTATGATCTCTGTAATTGCAAACAAAGGTTTCTGTACCAAATATTAAGTTCTGCTTTTCTGATGTATCAAATACTTATGTCATGCAATAAAATGCAAATTAATTACTTAAAAATCATACAATGTGATTTTCTGGATTTTTGTTTTAGATTCCGTCTCTCACAGTTGAAGTGTACCTATGGAAAAAAAAACAGACCTCTACATGCTTTGTAAGTAGGAAAACCTGAAAAATTGGCAGTGTATCAAATACTTGTTCTCCCCACTGTACATTACTCTTACTGAATTTCCACGTGGGCGAGGATATTGGACATTTAATCAAAGCCTAATGGATGATAACTTGTTTTTAACTAGGACAGAGGAATTTATAACTGATTTTTCCCGACATAACATAGGTACAGCAAATCCCCTTATTGTATGGGACACTTCTAAATGTGCCTTTAGAGGCCATGCAATTCAGTACTCATCTCAAACAAAAGCAATTTAGGTCAACAGAGTTTATACTAACAAAGGAAATAGAAAGTCTAACAGAACAGATAGATAGCAATAAAAACTGTAACAGAGGCTCAGAATAACTTAGAGGAAAAACAAAAAGAAATGGAGAAACTTATTCAAGAAAGATCTAGTGTAATACAGTATATTATATGAATATGGGGAAAAATGCACCAAATAATTTTTTTATCTTCAACATAGAAATGCTACCAAAAAGATTGACTGAAACTGGTTACAAATGACGGAGTCACCAAATTATATTTTGAAGGAGGAAGCAAAGTACTTTAAGCATATGTTTTCGTTTCAGTCGCCTCCATCTACTCTAAAGCTAATTGTAGGGATTTTTTTTCTATTGATAATGTAAAATTAACAGCCATACAGAAAGACTCATGTGAAGGTGAAATTACAGAGGAGAAACTTCTGGATGCAATTAAATATTTTTTAGTCCGGGTAAACTCCAGGGTTGAATGGCATACCAGTCGAGGTATACCAAACCTTTTTGATATACTCAGAGGACCGTTATTAGCATGTTTTAACCACTCCTACATTGGCTTGCGAAAGTATTCACCCCCCTTGGCATTATTCCTATTTTGTTGCCTTACAACCTGGAATTAAAACGGATTCTTATCATTTGATTTACACAACATGCCTACCGCTTTGAAGATGCAAAATATTTTTTATTATATATTTTATTATTTACAAACAAGAAATAAGACAAAAAAACAGAAAACTTGAGCGTGCATAACTATTCACCCCCCCAAAGTCAATACTTTGTAGAGCCACCTTTTGCAGCAATTACAGCTGCAAGTCTCTTGGGGTATGTCTCTATATGCTTGGCACGTCCAGCCACTGGGATTTTTGCCATTCTTCAAGGCAAAACTGCTCCAGCTCCTTCAAGTTGGATGGGTTCTGCTGGTGTACAGCAATCTTTAAGTCATACCACATATTCTCAATTTGGATTGAGGTCTGGGCTTTGACTAGGCCATTCCAAGACATTCAAATGTTTTCCCTTAAACCACTCGAGTGTTGCTTTAGCAGTATGCTTAGGGTCATCGTCCTGCAGGAAGGTGAACCTCGGTCCCAGTCTCAAATCTCTGGAAGACTGAAGCAGGTTTCCCTCAAGAATTTCCCTCTATTTAGTGGCATCCATCATTCCTTCAATTCTGACCAGTTTCTCAGTCCCTGCCGATGAAAAACATCCCCACAGCATGATGCTGCTACCACCATGCTTCACTGTGGGGATGGTGATGAGAGGTGTTGGGTTAGTGCCAGACATAGCGTTTTCCTTGATGGCCAAAACTAACCAGAGTACCTTCTTCCATATGTTTGGAGAGTCTCCCACATGCATTTTGGCGAACACCAAACGTGTTTGCTTATTTTTTTCTTTAAGCAATGGCTTTTTTCTGGCTACTCTTCCGTAAAGCCCAGCTCTGTGGAGTGTACGGCTTAGTGGTCCTATGGACAGATACACCAAGCTTTGCAGCTCCTTCAGGGTTATTTTTGGTCTCTTTGTTGCCGCTCTAATTAATGCCCTCCTTGCCTGGTCCGTGAGTTTTGGTGGGCGGCCCTCTCTTGGCAGGTTGGTTGTGGTGCCATATTCTTTCAATTTTTTTATAATGGATTTAAATGGTGCTCCGTGGGATGTTCAAAGTTTAACAGATTTTATAATAATCCAACCCTGATCTGTACTTCTCCACAACTTTGTCCCTGACCAGTTTGGAGAGCTCCTTGGTCTTCATGGTGCCGCTTGCTTGGTGGTGCCGCTTGCTTAGTAGTGTTGCAGACTCTGGGGCCTTTCAGAACAGGCGTGTATATACTGAGATCATGTGACAGATCATGTGACACTTAAAGTCCACCTGTGTGCAATCTATTTAACTAATTATGTGACTTCTGAAGGTAATTGGTTGCACCAGATCTTATTTAGGGGCTTCATAGCAAAGTGGGAGAATACATATGCACACACCAATGTTCCTCATTAATTTATTTGAATTATTTGAAACAAGTAATTTTTTTCATTTCACTTCACCAATTTGGACTATTTTGTGTATGTCCATTACATGAAATCCATTTAAATTACAGGTTGTAATGCAACAAAATAGGAAAAAACGCCAAGGGGGATGAATACTTTTGCAAGGCACTGCATGTAAATGGTAGATTATCAGATATTCAATTTCATTATTACTGAAACAGGATACAAGTGGAAAATATAAAGATCCAGTCCATTAAAAAAATTGGAGGCCCCTTACACTTCAGTGTTGTGATGCAAAAATTCGAGCAAAATGTATAGCGCACAGAATTAAAAAGGTATTGTCGGACATTATTGATTCTAATCAGACAGGTTTTTTACATGGACGATACATTGGCGATAACATATGGCAAGTACTGGAAACAATAGAACACTGAAAAATCTGGGAAACCAGGCCTGCTATTCATAGCAGACATTTAAAAAGGCATTTGACAAAGTACGACTGGAGTTTATATACACTGCTCAAAAAAATAAAGGGAACACTTAAACAACACATCCTAGATCTGAATGAATGAAATAATCTTATTAAATACTTTTTTCTTTACATAGTTGAATGTGCTGACAACACAATCACACAAAAAATATCAATGGAAATCAAATGTATCAACCCATGGAGGTCTGGATTTGGAGTCACCCTCAAAATTAAAGTGGAAAACCACACTACAGGCTGATCCAACTTTGATGTAATGTCCTTAAAACAAGTCAAAATGATGGTCAGTAGTGTGTGTGGCCTCCACGTGCCTGTATGACCTCCCTACAATGCCTGGGCATGCTCCTGATGAGGTGGCGGATGGTCTCCTTAGGGATCTCCTCCCAGACCTGGACTAAAGCATCCGCCAACTCCTGGACAGTCTGTGGTGCAACGTGGCGTTGGTGGATGGAGCGAGACATGATGTCCCAGATGTGCTCAATTGGATTCAGGTCTGGGGAATGGGCGAGCCAGTCCATAGCATCAATGCCTTCCTCTTGCAGGAACTGCTGACACACTCCAGCCACATGAGGTCTAGAATTGTCTTGCATTAGGAGGAACCCAGGGCCAACCGCACCAGCATATGGTCTCACAAGGGGTCTGAGGATCTCATCTCGGTACCTAATGGCAGTCAGGCTACCTCTGGCGAGCACATGGAGGGCTGTGTGGCCCCCCAAAGAAATGCCACCCCACACCATGACTGACCCACCACCAAACCGGTCATGCTGGAGGATGTTGCAGGCAGCAGAACGTTCTCCACGGCGTCTCCAGACTCTGTCACGTCTGTCACGTGCTCAGTGTGAACCTGCTTTCATCTGTGAAGAGCACAGGGCGCCAGTGGCGAATTTGCCAATCTTGGTGTTCTCTGGCAAATGCCAAACGTCCTGCACGTGTTGGGCTGTAAGCACAACCCCCACCTGTGGACGTCGGGCCCTCATACCACCCTCATGGAGTCTGTTTCTGACCGTTTGAGCAGACACATGCACATTTGTGGCCTGCTGGAGGTCATTTTGCAGTGCTCCTCCTGCTCCTCCTTGCACAAAGGTGGAGGTAGCGGTCATGCTGCTGGGTTGTTGCCCTCCTACGGCCTCCTCCACGTCTCCTAATGTACTGGCCTGTCTCCTGGTAGCGCCTCCATGCTCTGGACACTATGCTGACAGACACAGCATACCTTCTTGCCACAGCTCGCATTGATGTGCCATCCTGGATGAGCTGCACTACCTGAGCCACTTGTGTGGGTTGTAGACTCCGTCTCATGCTACCACTAGAGTGAAAGCACCGCCATCATTCAAAAGTGACCAAAACATCAACCAGGAAGCATAGGAACTGAGAAGTGGTCTGTGGTCACCACCTGAAGAACCACTTCTTTATTGGGGGTGTCTTGCTAATTGCCTATAAGTTCCACCTGTTGTCTATTCCATTTGCACAACAGCATGTGACATTTATTGTCAATCAGTGTTGCTTCCTAAGTGGACAGTTTGATTTCACAGAAGTGTGATTGACTTGGAGTTACATTGTGTTGTTTAAGTGTTCCCTTTATTTTTTTGAGCAGTGTATATATATGCCTGGAGCATTTCAGTTTTGCAGAATCTCTTATAAAATGGGTTAAAATCATGTATAGTAACCCTAGGTGTAAAATATTAAATAATAACTACAGTGGGGAAAAAAAGTATTTAGTCAGCCACCAATTGTGCAAGTTCTCCCACTTAAAAAGATGAGAGAGGCCTGTAATTTTCATCATAGGTACACGTAAACTATGACAGACAAATAGAGATTTTTTTTCTCCAGAAAATCACATTGTAGGATTTTTCTATGAATTTATTTGCAAATTATGGTGGAAAATAAGTATTTGGTCACCTACCATCAAGCAAGATTTCTGGTTCTCACAGACCTGTAACGTCTTCTTTAAGAGGCTCATCTGTCCTCCACTCATTACCTGTATTAATGGCAACTGTTTGAACTTGTTATCAGTATAAAAGACACCTGTCCACAACCTCAAACAGTCACATTCCAAACTCCACTATGGCCAAGAACAAAGAGCTGTCAAAGGACACCAGAAACAAAATTGTAGACCTGCACCAGGCTGGGAAGACTGAATCTGCAATAGGTAAGCAGCTTGGTTTGAAGAAATCAACTGTGGGAGCAATTATTAGGAAATGGAAGACATACAAGACCACTGATAATCTCCCTCGAATCTGGGGCTCCACGCAAGATCTCACCCCGTGGGGTCAAAATGATCACAAGAACGGTGAGCAAAAAACCCAGAACCACACGGGGGGACCTAGTGAATGACCTGCAGAAAGCTGGGACCAAAGTAACAAAGCCTACCATCAGTAACACACTACGCCGCCAGGGACTCAAATCCTGCAGTGCCAGACGTGTCCCCCTGCTTAAGCCAGTACATGTCCAGGCCCGTCTGAAGTTTGCTAGAGTGCATTTGGATGATCCAGAAGAGGATTGGGAGAATGTCATATGGTCAGATGAAACCAAAATAGAACTTTTTGGTAAAAACTCAACTCGTCGTGTTTGGAGGACAAAGAATGCTGAGTTGCATCCAAAGAACACCATACCTACTGTGAAGCATGGGGGTGGAAACATCATGCTTTGGGGCTGTTTTTCTGCAAAGGGACCAGGACGACTGATCCGTGTAAAGGAAAGAATGAATGGGGCCATGTATCGTGAGATTTTGAGTGAAAACCTCCTTCCATCAGCAAGGGCATTGAAGATGAAATGTGGCTGAGTCTTTCAGCATGACAATGATCCCAAACACACCGCCCGGGCAACGAAGGAGTGGCTTCGTAAGAAGCATTAAGGTCCTGGAGTGGCCTAGCCAGTCTCCAGATCTCAACCCCATAGAAAATCTTTGGAGGGAGTTAAAAGTCCGTGTTGCCCAGCGACAGCCCCAAAACATCACTGCTCTAGAGGAGATCTGCATGGAGGAATGGGCCAAAATACCAGCAACAGTGTGTGAAAACCTTGTGAAGACTTACAGAAAACGTTTGACCTGTGTCATTGCCAACAAAGGGTATATAACAAAGTATTGAGAAACTTTTGTTATTGACCAAATACTTATTTTCCACCATAATTTGCAAATAAATTCATTAAAAATCCTACAATGTGATTTTCTGGATTTTTGTTTCTCATTTTGTCTGTCATAGTTGACGTGTACCTATGATGAAAATTACAGGCCTCTGTCATCTTTTTAAGTGGGAGAACTTGCACTTGGTGGCTGACTAAATACTTTTTTCCCCCACTGTATTTCTCAGAAAGTTTTAAACTGTCAAGGAGTAAAACAAGGTTGTCCACTATCAGCATATCTATTTATTATGGCCATCGAAATGTTAGCCATTTAAAATCAGATCCAACAATAATATCAAGGGATTAGAAATCCAGGGCTTAACAACAAAGGTGTCATTGTACGCTGATGATTAATGTTTTCTTTTAAATCCACATCTTGAATCCCTCCACAGCCTCATAGAGGATCTAGATACATTTTCTAACCACTCTGGATTACAGCCAAATTATGGAAAATGTACTATATTACGTATTGGATCACTAAAAAATAAAAATTTTACATTACCATATAGTTGACCAATAAAATGGTCTGATGGTGATGTGGATATACTCGGAATACATATCCCAAATGAATTAAATGATCTCACTCCAATACATTTTAAAAGAAAGTTAGCAAAAATAGATAAGATCTTGCTACCATGGAAAGGTAAATACCGGTCTATCTGTGGAAAAATCACCCTGATTCTTTAGTATTATCCCAGTTTACCTATTTGCTTATGGTCTTGCCTACGCCTAGCGAACAGTTTTTTAAACTATATGAGAACATTTTCAATTTTATTTGGAACAGCAAGCCAGACAAAATTAAACGGGCCTATTTATATAATGAATATGAATTTGGAGGACAGAAATGATTAAATATTAAAGCATTAGACCGATCACTTAAAGCTTCAGTCATACAGAAGTTATACTTAAATCCGAACTAGTTCTCTAGCAACTTAGTAAGATTGTCTCAACCCATGTTCAAGAATGGCCTTTTTCCCTTTATTCAGATTACAACCTCTCACTTTCAGTTACTTGAAAAGGAAATCTCCCAAATATCAATATTTCTAAAACAAGCCATAGAAAGTTAAATGCATGTCACGAACGTTGAGAGTCGGGTCGGACCAAGATGCAGCGTGAAAAGCGTACATGTTTAACTACTAAATAAACATACAACAAAACAAGAAACAACATAACGTTAAGTCCAAAGGGCTATACACATACCAGCCTAATAGGAACAAGATCCCACAATACACAGTAGGCAATGGGCTACCTAAGTATGATCCCCAATGAGCGACAGCTGCCTCTGATTGGGAATCATACCCGGCCAGACATAGAAATAGAATAACTAGAACATAAACATAGAATATATAACAGACTTCCACACCCTGACTAAACAAACAAGAGTTCTATCGGTCAGGGCGTCAGGTCTCCCTTGCTGCCCCTCTCAGTCCTCCCACGATGCACTGATCCCTGTCTGGACCCTGGTGTGGTAGACCCCGAACCTGGAGAGGGGCTGACGTCTGGACCCGGAGTAGAGCCGCTGACCGGAGCTGAACTGGATCCTGGTGGAGCGGACTGCTCACACTCCGGATTAGAGCCGCTGACCGGAGCTGGACTGGGCACCGGTGGAGCGGACAACTCTGGCTCCGGAGTGGAGCCACTGACCGGACTGGGAACACGCACCACTGGTTTGGTGCGAGGAGCAGGCATGGGCCGAACCGGACTGGGAACATGCACCACTGGCTTGGTGCAAGGAGCAGGCACGGACCTTACCGGACTGGGAGCACGCACCACTGGCTTGGTGCGAGAAGCAGGCACGGGGCATACCGGACTAGGAACCGGCGCTGGAGGTCTACGACTGTACCAGTCCTTTACTCTCCGCGCCCAATCCTCCTCCAGTGAGGACTCCTCTGGGAGCCCCCACAAGTTAGGGAACAGAAACTCATCGTCGTCATCATCCTCCGACTCCTCAGTGTAAAACTGTTCACATTCCTGTTCCCATGGTCGTAGGGACTCCAACTGGAACCCCACCGGGTGCAGTGGTCGGGGCTCTTCTCTCTCACTCCCCGACCACCCCTTTAGCCCCCCCCCCCATTTTTTTTATTGGGGCTGCCTCTCGGCTTCCTCCTCGGCCGGCGCCGTTGGTGTCGCCGTTGCTCCTCTCCTACCCGGGCCTCCTCAGTCCGTTCCCACGTACGGCGATCCATCCCAGCCTGGATCTCCTCCCATCTCGATTGTGTAGCTCTATTTGAATAGCACACTTTCGAGCCGAGCACAAAGACCGAGCCGAGTCACGTTGCGGAGTCAAGCAGGTGAAGAATATATTAGTAGAGACAGCCTACCTACCAGAAAAAAGACAACACACACAAGTACACTCACTGTGTAGAAATAGTAGTCTACAAATACAACAACACACAAACACACAAATACTGCAAGTGCACAAAAAGTACTAATACTTTTAGGGGGTGGGATACAGCTTTGACCGGAAGTGACTTTTTCCTAGCAGGTTAGGAGAATAAGGTTAAGGTTAGGGTTACCTAAAATGTCACTTCCGGTCGTAGCTGTACTACATCTAGCCACAACGACTTACAAGTTATCACACAGAGAGCAGACTTAAAGCACAACTGCACTGTCTGGAAGACTGCAACGTCCTGAATTGGAATTCCTCAAACAGCACACTAACTACATTTCACTTTAAGATGTCACAGTTGGCCCCTCTGCCCCTTGGAACATTGGTACCCAACATTCTCAAACACCTTGGACACCAAAGCCAAACATTCTCAAATCACTCACATGCACAAATTAACTAGGGAGAAGGCTGCCATGAATTGGATGCTGAGAAGCAAACAACCTTCACAGAGCAAGATCATAGGACTGGGAGTTAATAATACTCTGTCTGCGTAGGTGTTTAGGGGCCTTGTGTTGAACAGCAGGTGAGACACTTTCACTATTTCCCTTCAACTACTTGCATTACCCTATTCTCAACAGCCTTGTTGTTCTATAGGGAAGAGTGCAGATACTGCACATGTACGCCTTGGTGGCGAGCTGCTTCCTGTGGGCTTTGTCACCGGTGGATTTGCGAGCGGTTTGCTTGGGGTCTGGCCATGGCGCTAGCTTCCTAATTAGACAGTTGGAGTATAGCCTCGAAATGGCTATGTGAAGTTTATAAAGCCGGCAGTGGCATCTGCTGATTGGACACCATCTCCCCACCACCCCGATTGGCCCATTGCAGAAGCCTCCTCTGTCGGCCATTGGACGGGAGGACCGGCCTCTCCATGCCGCCCCAAATTTAAACCCCCCGTCCTTCCGAGGCGCGCTTTCCTACTTTTGTAGGACCGCAACAGTACATGGCGCACGTGCAACAGTACACTGCGCGCACGCGCAACAGTACACTGCGCGCACACACAATAGTACACTGCTGGCATTTTACGTGCAATAATAGTCGCCAAAGTCGAGTGAAATTAGCCATGTTCTAATCGAATGCTAGCCTGCAATGGCAAAGGAGGCCTATTAGGTGTTATTGTTCATTCAAGGCCTCATGTGGGCACATGATATCGTGCCATGTATATAAGAAACAGTCGAGATAGTTGTGTATACACCCACTCAATTGGTTGTCTCTTAAAATAGCCTTTGGGGGTTGAGAAGTCAAGTTGAAGCTGCAGTAGCGAATTTACTTTTCGGTTTTCTTGGGGAGCAGCACTTCCTGGATGTTGGGTCCTCGTCGTTACAGAAGGCCAGCTGCAGGTGACGGGGGATGATGTGAGTCTTCTTGTTTGCACAGACAGTGTCGCCGGCCAACTCCAGGATCTCAGCAGTCAGGTACTCGAGCACGGCGGCCAGGTAGACTGGTGCGCCAGCGCCCACACACTTGGTGTAGTTGCCTTTGTGCAGAAGCCTGCTCACTGCATTCTGATAAAAAACAAGTGTATCTCGTAATCCAGCTTGATTTAAATGTTCATGTAAAATTTGTTCCCAACATTGACAGAATGTCTGTATTTTTGTGTTTTTTTTTATACAGGAAGCTGAAGTGGGTGATGTCCTGCAGGACCGTGCACAACCTGGAATGAAAATCAATGTGTCCAAATACCTATGACATCTTCAAATGGGGGGACTAGACATATAAAGCACTTTCATTTCTAAAGGGTAAATCAGATATGTCTGAAAATACCCTAAAATAAAAGGTGACATTCTGTACTGTAACCTCCTATCAAACATTTGATCTCAAATCCAAAATTCTGGAGAATAGAGCCACATTTTAAAATGTTGCATCACTGTCAAAATAAATATGTAGTGGAGTATAATTCAGTAAAACCAAGATTGCTCCAATTTTGACAGTGAAACTATTTAAACTGACCTATGTCTTTATCAATGCTGAAAACAGGAGTGGATTCCAATCCACTGATCCTTGTCTCTAAAATAAGATATGCAAAAAAGGATCAGACTTAAAGGGGCATTCAGAAGTTGATACAGCCATTTTTGGACTTATACTAATGATATGTACCCATTGATTCTTGAAGATTATAACATATTAATGCCTCATGAGTTTAGTTCAACTGTCGTACTCCATCAGAACCCAAAATATAAGCTTGTTTTACTCAAATGTTTGCAAACAAAGTAAATGTAAAAAAACAACAATGTATAGCCTTTGGTTGGAACTCGAGAAGATATTGCAGAAAACTTTCAATATCGCCCTGATCGTTTTTTTTTACGTGGAAGGTGTCAAACCGTGGTCTTGACACTGGCTATACCACCGACACATGCCTGTAATTAGCCGTGGAACACAGTCCTTCATCTGCATTGCCCTCTGACATTACTTGGAGGAATTCCCGCACTCGGGATAAGCTGGAGTGAGTATTGTCAAAGCGTTTTGCTGAAGGGTTTAAACCCAGAAGAAAGCCTTCATACTCTGTCAAAATGTAATGTTTTTCACCTCGCTTCCTGTGAGGCCCTCAAGCTTCAGTAGTGGATGAAACGGCGTCAACCTCATCACTCTCGCTGCCCGACAAAGTCCCAGTGCTCTCCCTGAGCTCCAGCCGCGTTCCAACACCATTGTTCTGCTGCATTGGCTGCTCTGGTCCGGGCTGCTGTCTGTCAGTCGAAAGCCGGCTCGCAAGCATAGCTAGTCATAGACTGTTCTCTCTGCTACCGCACGGCAAGCGGAACCGGAGTGCCAAGTCTAGGTCAAAAAGGCTTCTTAACAGCTTCTACCCCCAAGCCATAAGACTCCTGAACAGCTAATTATGGCTACCCGGACTATTTGCATTGTCCCCCCCACCCCACCCCACCTCACCTCACCCCACCGCCTCTTTTTATGCTGCTGCTACTCTGTTTATTATCTATGCATAGTCACTTTAACTCTACCCACATGTACACTACCAGTCAAAAGTTTGGACACACCTACTCATTCAAGGGTTTTTCTTTATTTTAAAAATATTACATTGTAGAATAATAGTGAAGATATCAAAACAATGTAATAACACATATGGAATAATGTAGTAAACAAAAAAGTGTTAAACAAATCAAAGTATATTTTATATTTGGGAATCTTCAAATAGCCACCCTTTGCCTTGATTACAGCTTTGCAGACTCTTGGCATTCTCTCAACCAACTTCACCTGGAATGCTTTTCCAACAGTCTTGAATGAGTTCCCACATATACTGAGCACTTGTTGGCTGCTTTTCCTTCACTCTGCGGTCAGACTCATCCCAAACCATCACAAATGGGTTGAGGTCGGATGCCGCACTCCATCACTCTCCTTCTTGGTAAAAGAGCCCTTACACAGCCTGGAGGTGTGTTCGGTCATTGTTCTGTTGAAAAACAAATGATAGTCCCACTAAGCCCAAGCAAGATGGGATGGCGTATCGCTGCAGAATGCTGTGGTAGCCATGCTGGTTAAGTGTGCCTTGAATTCTATATAAATCACAGACAGTGTCACCAGCAAAGCACCCCCACACCATCACACCTCCTCCTCCATGCTTTACGGTGGGATCTACACATGCAGAGATCATCCGTTCACCCACACCGCATCTCACAAAGACATTTGGAACCAAAAATAAAAAATTTGGACCTTCCACCGGTCTAATGTCCATTGCTCGTGTTTCTTGGCCCAAGCAGGTCTCTTCTTCTTATTGCTGTCATTTAGAAGTGGTTTCTTTGCAGCAATTCGACCATGAAGGCCTGATTCACACAGTCCCCTCTGAACAGTTGATGTTGAAATGTGTCTGTTACTTGAACTCTGTGAAGCATTTATTTGGGCTGCAATTTCCAAGGCTGGTAACGCTAATGAACTTATCCTCTGCAGCAGAGGTAACTCTGGGTCTTCCATTGCTGTGGCGGTCCTCATGAAAGCCAGTTTCATCATAGCACTTGAAGAAACTTTCAAAGTTCTTGAAATTATGTATGGAAGTATGAAAAATGTATGCACTCTAACTGTAAGTCGCTCTGGATAAGAGCGTCTGCTAAATGACTAAAATGTCAAATGTAAATCTTCCGTATTGACTGACCTTCATGTCTTAAATTAATGATGTACTATCGTTCTATATCGTGGAGCTCCGCCCCATAGGGGAGCTCTGCTCCTAGTGGTTTACCCTCTGCCATAAGGCAGCAACAGCCTGAGACAAAATTATGCACACACCTGCAGCCAATAGGAGCACAGGTGTCCCTATAAGAGGGGATGCCTCCCCTCAATCAGCCTCCCTTTATCTTCAGCGACTGGACGACTAGACTGAAGAAGCCAAGGATGAAGTAGAAGACTCAGGAAGAAATCGTCTTCTAATATGAGCACACCGGGAGATTTTCCACCCCCAAAAGCCCTCTTCAGGGCTCAGTGCCGATGCACCTCCATGGCATCTGCGGACCCCCACGACCTCTGTTTCGTGTGTTTGGGGCCGCAGCATGCCAAGGAAGGGATCGGCAATCCCCCTAATTGCGCCTCCTGCGCCCTCCTTCCTATGAAGGTGAGGAAGCAGCGTTGGGCGTTTTTTAGGGAGGATATCCCCCTAGAGGATGTACTGTCTCTTCTCGCTTCTGCTTCAGAGGCGTCGTCGGACAGTGCTGACTCAGGGGATGACAAGGAGAAGGACGCAGAGATGGATGTTCCAATGGAACAATCCGACCCTCTGACGCAGACCTTCAAGACCCCCTTCCCTTTGGGGAGCGAGAGGTCTTATGGCTCCTTGTGCGATGACGACACGGGCTCTGACACGTCAGTAGCCCTGTCCTTCGCAGCGGCCTCTCTGCGTTCGGACTTCCCCGGACTCATTGAGAGAGCCGCGAAACGACTAGAGATAGCGCTGCCCCCTGTTCCCCCCCCCCTGTGGAGGTCGATATGATGGAGGGCGGCCCTTACTCTCGACCGAGAAAGGCAGCTGAGCCAATGGCTCCTGCTATGCCTTCTCTCGGGAAGTATGTTGAGGGCTCGTGGGATGCACCCCTGGCGGCGCGTTTGCCGGCCAGGGTGTACACCCCATTCACGAGAGTGGCTGGACATGAGTGGGCTGCCAAGGGAATCCCTAGGCTCGAGAGCGCCATGGCGGCGTATCTGGTGCCGGGTTCGAGTCTCTGGGCGGCCTCCAAGAAAGCCACCTTGCCAGCACAAAAGGACAGACTCACAGCACAGCTGGCTGAGAAGTCCTTTACGCTGGGAGCCCAGGCTGTGTCAGCGGCTAACAACATTGCTCTCCTCGCGGCCTCCCTATCCCATCTAACAACGGGAAGGTCTGAGTTGACCAGCGAGGAGGTTGAAGAGGCGTCCAGGATTTCTGGCGCTATTCTTCACCTGACACAGGCGTCAGCGATATGCGCAGGCCGGTCCATGGCCACCTTGGTGGTCATGGAACGTCACCTCTGGCTGTCCATGACGGCCATGAAGGAGACGGACAGAGCCTCGCTGCTGAACGCTCCCGTCTCTAGCGAGGGCCTCTTTGGGGTCGCCGTTAAAGAGGCAACGGAGCGATTTGGCAAGCTCGACGAGGAGAGGAAGCACCTGGCTAAACACCTGCCGCTGGCAGGGAGGTCTAGTCGGGCATCAGCTAACCCATCAACCTCTAACGCCCCCAGTAGAGCTACAGGGAGGCGACGGGCCAGGCGACAGGCGCCGACCACCGACAGCAGGCGAGCGGGCTCGGCCCCCCCAGCGACGACAGTGGTTGCGACGATTCCGCCGGCGAGAGAGGTCGTCACGAAACCGTCCTGGCAGCACCAGAAGGTCAGCCAGAAAAGACGGCGCCAATGACGGGACGAGGGGGAGAGGACGGATGGCGGCTCGGCGCTGGACGCGACAGAGCCCACTGTTCCCCCCCACCCTATTGTTCAGGGCATGGAGGGAAATGTTTGTTATGTGAATAAAGAGTTGGCTCCCACTGACATTGTCACAAAAGAGCCCCTTTACCATGACACATTGCAGAGTACTTCACGCCCCATGATTTTCTCCCACCATCCTGAGTGTAGTTCAACCCACCGAAGGTGCGTAGTTGAACACACACAGGAGAGGAAGGAGAAAAGGGCAGCAAGGCATAGCCTTAGCTCACCTAATAAAGATCTTACACTACAGACTCCTTGGAGCTCTGTAGTAAAGGTCTCACATAGCAGGCAGCTGTCTCAGTCTAAGTATGAAATGAAGACGCAGCCGCTAGCCGGGAATGACGCCTTGCTTCAGGCTAATGCCTCAGCCAGCGCAGTTCAGACCCGTGCGACGTTCACGGAGGGCCGGAATACTAGAGTTACAGGTGTTACCAATGTATTGGCGCCCCCGGTTAATTCAGAATGTAACAATACCCACTACTCTGAGTACAGCTCACCACACCTAGAGTGTGCAGTTGAGCAATCTCATGAGACTAGTGAAAAATAGGTATTGTGGCGCCACCTTGTGGTACCAGTTAGACCACACTTTCCAGACTGATGAGTACTGCAGTGAACGGCTCTCATGACAAGCAGCAGTCTCGGCCAGACAATGGCATGATGACGCAATTGCTATCCGGGCAGGGCGCTCTGTCTCAGGTTAATACCTCAGTCAGTGCAGCTCAAAACCATGCTACGTTCACGGAGGGCCGGAATACTAGAGTTACAGACGTAACTGACGTATCAAGGCCTCTGATTCTCTCAGAACGTGCTGATGTTTCCTCTCCCTTTCGAGGGGGCCCCGCCTTGGGCTATTCCACCAACCCAGTGCTGGGGAATAGCGGCGGCGAGGGCCATAGAGGAATACAGGTCCTTCCTACTGAATGCACCACAGCTTTGTGCGCGCCCGCTTTCTCTGCATTGCTGGCAGTGGCAGCGAAGCTGTACCCTCTCACGCTGGCTAGAACAGACGTTGCAGAAGGGTTATGCCCTCCAATTCCATCGAACCCCACCCCCGTTCAGGGGAGTGGTGGAGACGGTGATGAAAACGCCAGACAAAGTTGCCGCTCTGATGTCAGAGATTACGGAACTTTTGGCGAAGGAGGCGGTCACAGTAGTTCTCCGGGAGCAAAGGAACAAGGGGCTATATTCGCCTTATTTCCTAGTGCCCAAAAAGACGGGGGGAGTGAGGCCGATTTTGGATTTACGCATTCTCAACGAGAGCATAACCAAACGGCCCTTCCGAATGCTGACGACAAAACGTCTACTGGAATGTGTC
Source organism: Coregonus clupeaformis (assembly GCF_020615455.1). Lineage (NCBI taxonomy): Eukaryota > Metazoa > Chordata > Actinopteri > Salmoniformes > Salmonidae > Coregonus > Coregonus clupeaformis. The sequence continues at coordinate 12,058,146 of NC_059211.1, read as the reverse complement.
CAGAAAGGAGACTTTTGTACAAGCATAGACCTAAAGGACGCGTACTTTCATGTGCCGATACAATCGCGTCACAGGAAGTTTCTGCGGTTCGCCTTTCAAGGAGTGGCGTACGAGTTCACGAGGATGCCATTCGGGTACGCCCTGGCACCTCGAACGTTTTCCAAATGTGTGGAGGCGGCATTGGAACCGTTGCGTCGTCAGGGGATACGGCTATTAGCCTACCTAGACGACCTGCTGGTTCTCGCCCCGTCAGCAGAGCTGGCGTTCACTCACACAACACAGACGTTGATTCATCTCACACGTCTGGGGTTCGCTGTGAATTGGAAAAAGAGCGCGCCCTGGCCCAGTCATCAGATTGTCTACCAGGGGCTACAGCTAGACACTGTAATGATGAGGGCTCGAATTTCGGACCCTCGAAGGGTAGCATTGTTGCTAGCCCTGAGGAAGTGTCGTCCGAATCGCACAGTGACGGCGCTGTCGATCATGTCACTTTTGGGTCTCATGTCGTCAGCCCACTCTGTGGTTCCGCTGGGACGTCTGCACATGCGCAGAATACAGCGATGGTTCACCCAACTAAGACTAGACCCAGTGCGTCAACGTCATCGGTTGGTGGTGGTTCCTCTCTCGCTAAGAGCAGACCTGGACTATTGGAGGAATCGGAGCGTTCTCACGCACGGAGTCCCGATGGGCAAGGTGTCATCCTACATTCCAGTGTTTACAGATGCCTCTCTGACTGGATGGGGAGGGACATGTCAGACTCAAGCGATAGGAGGTGTGTGGCCTCAATCAGGTCGTCACATAAACCTCTTGGAGTTGGAAACGGTTCGACTGGTTCTGACCCACTTTGCGCCTACCCTTCGGGGTCGCGATGTGCTGGTCTGGTCAGACAACCGGACCACAGTAGCTCACATAAATCGCCAGGGAGGAGTCAGGTCTCCTGTTCTCCACCGGGCGGCAGAGGAATTGTGGCTGTGGGCTCACAAGCACCTTCGCTCGTTGAGAGCAGCACACATTCCGGGCTACTTGAACGTAGGAGCAGACCTCATGTCAAGAGGGGGTCCTCGAGACGACGAGTGGTGTCTGCATCCGGACATTGTTCTCCAAATTTGGGAACAGTTCGGGAGAGCCGAGGTGGATCTATTCGCGTCACGCGTGAACGCGCAATGTCCCCTATGGTTCTCCCTGAGGGAACAGGACGAACCACCACTGGGAAGAGACGCATTCGCGCACTACCCGTGGCCGAAGGTTCTTCTGAATGCATTCCCTCCGCTGTCTTGCATTCTCCCACTGCTAGCCAGGGTGAGATCAGGAGGGCTGTCAATAATATTGATAGCCCCCGATCGACCAGGGGCTCCGTGGTTTGCGGAGATGAGTCAGATGTTGATTGCGCCACCTTGGCCAATTCCACATCGATGGGGCGCGTTGACCCAGGCGGGAGGCTCGATAGGGCAGTGGCCCATAATCGGCCAACCACTGAAGGCTTGGTTCCTGAATGGGACAGGTTGAGGCGCCGTGGGTTATCTGATGCAGTGATCAGAACCATACAGGGTGCACGAGCCGGTTCCACTTCTAGGATGTATACCAGCAGATGGAACGTTTTTTCACGATGGTGTGACACACAGGGTGTGGACCCCATGAACTGTCAGGTTGAGAGTGTGCTCTCTTTTCTGCAGTTTATCTTTGATAAGCAGAAATCGCCCTCCACCATTAGAGTGTTTGCAGCGGCGATTTCAGCTGGTCATGAGGGGTTTGGCGGAACGAATGTGTTCAGCCACCCTCTAGTGAAACGTTTCTTGTTGGGAACGCGGCGGCTTAGGCCAATGCCTAGAGCTACGCTGCCCCAGTGGGATTTGGCTTTGGTACTCGAGGCGCTATGTAAGTCGCCGTTCGAGCCATTGAATCAAATACCCCTCAAGATGCTGTCTATCAAGACGGCACTGTTGCTCGCTTTGACTACCGCTAAGCGTGTCAGTGATTTGTGTGCTCTGTCGACGAGACCCGACTGCCTTGCCATTAATGGCGATCTGAGCAGAGCGGTGTTACATCCTAACCCGGCGTTTGTGCCGAAGGTTATTAGCAGTGCATATAGATCACAGACCGTGGAGTTGTGGGCTTTTTCTCCCCCTCCTCATGGGGAGAGGAGTGAGGAAAAGCTTCATTGTCTGTGCCCAGTGCGCGCTTTGGCGTGTTACGTTGAGCGCACAGCAGCGATTAGGTCATTGCCTCAGCTGTTTGTGTGTCACGGTGCGGCTGCATTAGGTAGACCACTTTCAAAACAGCGATTGTCTCATTGGCTTTGTGAAGGCATTGAGGCAGCTTACGAGGCAGCGGGGCGACAATTGCCTCAGGGTATCAGAGTTCACTCCACTCGTGGAGTAGCAGCTTCTACTGCCCTCTTCAGAGGAACAGGGGTAGAGGATATTTGTAGAGCAGCGTCATGGTCGACACCGTCTCCATTTATCCGTTTCTATCTCTTAGATATGTCTTCTAACTCTTTGGCTCGATCTGTACTCAGCGTGGCTGAAGGGAGATCTTGAGCAAGAAAGAGAGGAAAAGCAGGACTGTGGACGCAGGTTTCCATCAGGTCCGCTTTGGTTAGGAAGATGTATTTTTGATAGATATGTTTTCTAACTCTTTGGCTCGGTCTGTACTCAGCAAAGCTGAAAGGAGATTTTGAGCCAGGAAGAGAGGAAAAAGCAGGACTGTGGACACAGGTTTCCATCAGGTCCGCTTTGGTTAGGAAAACATGTTTGTTTAATAGATAGGCTTTCTATCTCTCTGGCTCGATTTGTACTCAGCGTAGCTGAAGGGGAATCTTGAGCTAGAAAGAGAGGAAAAAGCAGGACGATGGACACAGGTTTCCATCAGGTCCGCTTTGGATAGGAAAGCGTATCTTGTGGCATGACTCCTGACTGACAGGTTCAGTAGAGTAGAGGCATGTATTGAATTGACAGAATGTGAGGTCATCTATCTGATTGTTCAGTTTAGTATGACCCATGTTTTGTTCCTGCCCACTAATCTCTGGGATTCCATTGAGTGAGTGAGGCGGTCTACCGTGTACACAATGTAGAGTGACACTTGGTGTCATTCCATTAGTGGTCGGTAGTGTTTTCACAGGATATTGAGGCACATCTATCTGCTAGTACAGATTAGTATGGCTTCTATTCTCGTGATCTGCCCACTAGTCATTGGCATTGCCATTGAACTAGGTGGGGCGGGTCTTTAACCGATGACGCGGTATATTGTGACGCCCGTATGGGGAATTGGTTGCAGCCATTGCTAGGCTTGACCTTTTCATTTTTTAATGGGAAGTGTTAGGCTCGGCAGGGAGTACATTTTGGAGCGCTACGCTCCGCCTTAAACCACTAGGAGCAGAGCTCCCCTATGGGGCGGAGCTCCACGATATAGAACGATTAGTTACCGGAGTGTAACTCCAGTTCTATGAGTGGAGCGGAGCCCCATAGGACTTAAGGCCCTGCCGACCCTCTCTAGTCTCGCTGAAGATAAACATCTCGGGAGGCTGATTGAGGGGAGGCATCCCCTCTTATAGGGACACCTGTGCTCCTATTGGCTGCAGGTGTGTGCATAATTTTGTCTCAGGCTGTTGCTGCCTTAGGGCAGAGGGTAAACCACTAGGAGCAGAGCTCCCCTATGGGGCTCCGCTCCACTCATAGAACTGGAGTTACACTCCGGTAACTAATCGTTTCTCTTTGCTTATTTGAGCTGTTTTTGCCAGATATGGACTTGGTCTTTTACCAAATATGGTTATTTTCTGTATACCTTGTCACAACACAACTGATTGGCTCAACGCATTAAGATGGAAAGAAATTCCACAAATTAACTTTTAAGAAGGCACACCTGTTAATTGAAATGCATTGCAGGTGACTACCTCATGATGCTGGTTGAGATAATGCCAAGAGTATGCAAAGCTGTCATCAAGTAAAGGGTGGCCATTTGAAGAATCTCATATAACATATTTTGATTAGTTTAACACTTTTTTGGTTACTACAGGATTCCATATCTGTTATTTCATAGTTTTGATGTCTTCACTATTATTCTACAATGTAAAAATAAAGAAAAATCCTTGAATGAGTTGGGGTGTCCAAACTTTTGACTGGTAGTGTATATACTAGGCGGTGTCGGAGGAAGGCCCAAAAAATTGTCAAAGACTCCAGTCACCCAAGTAATAGACTTCTCTCTGCTACCGCGCCAAGTCTAGGTACAAAAGTCTCTTGAACAGCTTCTACCCGCAAGCCATAAGACTGCTGAACAATTCATCAAATGGCCACCTGGACTATTTCCCCCCACTTTGTTTTTACACTGCTGCTACTCACTGTTTATTATCAATGCATAGTCACTTTACCCCTACCTACATGCACAAATTACCTCAACTAACCTGAACACCCGCAAATTGACTCGGTACCGGTACCCCCTGTATATAGCCTCATTATTGTTATTTTTTTGTGTTACTTTTTTTAAATAATTTTTTTAAAATCTTTAGTTTATTTAGTAAATATTTTCTTAACTCTATTTTCTTAAAACTGCATTGTTGGTTAAGGGCTTGTAAGTAATAATTTACGGTAATGTCTACACCTGTTGTATTCAGCACATGTGACAAATACAATTTGATTTGATTTGATTTGTTAATGGACAACTGTTTAAAAGGTTATTTCACATTTCCAGAACTGTAGTAGTGGCATTGTGGAAATGGCCTAAAACATGATTTTAGACCATGTTCATGGAAAACTGTTAAAATATATATTTTACAGTTGAAACTGAGTAAATAGTGACTCATTATCATCCTACTAGTGCTGTACTAGTCTTTGCTTCGAATTTGTTTAATCAGCTTCTTGATATGCCACACCTGTCAGGTGGGAGGATTATCTTGGCAAAGGAGAAATGCTCACCAAGAGAGATGTAAACAAATTTGTGCCCAATATTTGTGCGAAATAAGCTTTTTGTACTTATGGAAAATTTCTGGGATTGTTTATTTCAGCTTATGAAACATGGGACCAACACTTTACACGTTGCGTTTATATTATTGTTCAGTATATAAGCATTATGTTGCTTCCCGATATGAAAGTATCTGCCTTTCCTTTTTTCGCTGTCGGCTGTCGGCCCAATGTGTGCATGAAGGAGAGATGCATTCTGAGAAGCACAAGCATATGACCGTAGCTCAAAATGCTATTGCGGTACAAAGACAGTTTTCAAAGCAACTACTGTTCTAGTTACATAGTGGAGTGTTACAGCTTTCTGTGAGTATATAATTTATTTCTCACCTCTTAATATTGAGTTCGTCACCACTTTACAACTGGAGTAGACTGTGTAGTACAGTGGAGGCTCCTCAGAGGAGGAAGCGGAGGACCATCCTCCTCAGTGAACTTCTCGCATAGATGCGAGAAGGAATACAATGTGGCTGCTATGAAAGTGAACTGTGTTTACGCGTGATCAGGGGTGTATTCGTTCTGTCGATTCTGTTGAAAAACGTTTCTTAAACGGAAGCAAACAGAACAAAATGGGGATAAACACACCTGAATTTGTCCAATAGAAACTCTTGTTTGCAACTGTTGGACTAATGATTACACTCTATATCAACTAGATGCAGTAGATGCAGGCAAGAGTGTGAAAGACGGTATTGAATGTGTCACTGTCTGTCCATGTGTCACTTTGTTAACCAGCTACAGTTAAAATAAAAAGTTGTTGTTTGAAGAATCTATTGTCTCTTCCTTTCTGGTTAGAATTTCCACGACAGGTGACAATCACTCAAAAGGTGCAAAGTTAAGAGCCCAACGAACAAGAGTTGGGTCTCAGCTTTCATAACCTTTATGTGACGATCCCGGCTGTCTGAGTCGGGTCCTGTCTGGTGACTAGTGTTCCTGTTCGTATCTCCAGTTTCCCGAGGGTTCGGGAACGCTCCGGGGAGCGCTCTTGTTTTCCGCACCTGCATCCCATCAGCAATCTGCACACCTGGTCCTGATCATCACCCTTCTTAGGCTCTGGCCCAACATCCAGTTCCTGCCGGATCGTTAGCCATGAACAGTATGTTTGTCAGCGTATCAGTCTCTGAGCCATTAGTGTTAGTTTTGTTGTTTTGCACCTTTTTGACTTGCTGTGTACTGACCTCCGTTTTGTTCTGTCTGCAGTCTCTCACCCGGAACCTTCACCCAACCTCTGCCTGATGGTCGGCGGCTGCCGAGCCAGTACCGGACCAACCACTGCACCCTCAACAACCCATCCACGCCACCCGCTCTGTTCCCTGGATTATTCAGCCTCACTCGGAATCCATTAATAAACACTCACCTTTGTCTCAACGTACCTTGTCCTGGTCTGCTTCTGGGTTCTGGCTTAGTTAACCGTGACAGAACGATCCGACCAGTAATGAACCCAGCGGACCTGGACTCTGTTCGCCATGCTATTACCCAGCAGGAGAAGATGTTGGGCCATCATAGCACGGTACTACAGGAGATCGCGTTGTCAGTTCGGAACCTTTCTACCGGTCTGACGGAGGTCCAGAACCAACGCAAGTGTCCGGTGGAGGATCCACTACCGGTTTCACCCATCTCGCCTGCCGCTTCTGAAGCTGTGTCCATCCGTGAGCCCAAGGTTCCGACGCCGGATAAGTATGAGGGGAGCTGGGAAGATGCCGTTCCTTCCTTATGCAGTGTGGACTAGTGTTCGATCTACAGCCCTACTCTTATGCCACAGACAAGGCTAGGATAGCCTTTGTGATTGAGTTGCTGCGTGGTCGAGCGCTGGAGTGGGCTTCAGCCGTTTGGGAACGACAGGATCCCTGCATGGCTTCATACCAGGGGTTCACGGCCGAGATGAGGAAGCTCTTCGACCATTCCGTCCGAGGGAGGGACGCAGCTAGGCGCCTGTTTTCGCTTCGCCAAGGAACTCGCAGCGTGGCCGACTTCGTGATCGAGTTCAAGACATTGGCTGTGGAGAGTGGGTGGAACGAGGAGTCTCTGCAAGCGGCCTTTTACCAGGGTCTGTCGGAGCAGCTCAAGGATGAGTTGATCTCCTATCCGGAGCCTAGTGACCTGGACAGCTTGGTAGCTTTGTCTATTCGGGTGGATAATCGAGTCCGAGAGCGAAGGAGGGAGAAGCAATGGGGTCCGTCCAATCGATCAGCTTCTCAGTTCCCAGTCGGGTCGGGTGGTGGACCAGAACACGTCGATCATTCTCCACCACAATGGATTAGTGGAGAGGTCCTCTCTCCCGATTCTGAACCCATGCAAGTGGGGCGGCACGGGTTAACCAAGGAGGAGCGTCAACATAGACGTAAGACCAACTGCTGCCTCTACTGTGGTAGCTCGGGACATTACATCTCCACTTGTTCCCGGCGGTCGTCAAACTGCCCGGCTCGCTAAAGTTGGGAGGACTTTTAGCGAGCCAGTTTCAACCTCTCAGTACCTCTGTCAGACCCGTTTCCCGGCTACCCTTGTGAACAGGAATCAGAGCTTAGCGCTTAACGCTTTTATCGATTCAGGTGCCGATGGAAGCTTTCTTGATGCCGAGTTGGTGGAACAGCTGGGGCTTTCCAAGGAGCAATTGCCGGAAGCCATTGAAGCGACCACTCTGAACGGCAGTAGTCTGGCACGTATCACGATGAGGACTGAACCGGTTAAGATGCGGTTGTCGGGGAATCATTCTGAGATGATTTCATTCTTCATTCTGCCGTCTTCCCATGTTCCTCTGGTCCTTGGATACCCCTGGCTGAAGGAACACAATCCCACGTTCGATTGGGTGACGGGCAAGGTAACGAGTTGGAGCCTTGATTGTCATGCTAACTGTCTCAAGACTGCCTGCCCCCATTCGGTTCCCAGTCAGGTGATTGAGGCTAAACCCCTAGATTTGTCCCTGGTTCCCCGAGACATATCACGATTTGGGGAAGTTTTCAGTAAGCAGAAGGCTCTGTCACTCCCTCCCCCACCGACCATATGATTGTGCCATCAACCTGGTTCCTGGAGCTGTCTACCCCAAGGGAAGGTTATACAGTATCTCCCGACCTGAACGTGAGGCGTTGGAGACCTACATCAAGGAGTCCCTAGCTGCTGGTCTCGTTCGTCCCTCGTCATCACCCCTGGGGGCTGGATTCTTCTTTGTGGGTAAGAAGGATGGCTCTCTTCGACCGTGTATTGATTATCGGGGGTTGAATGACATCACGGTCAAGAACAAGTATCCCCTGCCCTTGATGAGTGCTGCCTTCGACTCCTTACAGGGTGCTACGGTGTTCACCAAGCTAGACCTACGCAATGCGTATCACCTGGTCCGGATCAGAGAGGGGGACGAGTGGTTGACGGGTTTCAATACACCGATGGGTCACTTCGAGTATCAGGTGATGCCGTTTGGACTGACCAATGCTCCAGCGGTATTCCAGAGTATGGTGAACGACGTCCTGAGAGATATGATCGGTCTCTTTGTGTTTGTTTACCTGGATGACATTCTGATCTTCTCGAAGGAACCTTCCCGACCACGTCCAGCATGTCCGGCAGGTTCTGCAGCGATTGTTGGAGAATCGCCTGTTCGTGAAGGCCGAGAAGTGCGAGTTTCACGCCCACACGACATCCTTTCTCGGGTACATCATCTCCAGGGGAGAGATTAGGATGGACCAGGAGAAGGTTAGAGCGGTTCTGGAATGGGCCCAGCCCGGTACGAGATTGCAGCTCCAGAGATTTTTGGGGTTTGCGAATTTCTACCGCAGATTCATCCGGGATTACAGCCGTGTGGCCGCTCCATTAACTGCCTTGACTTCCAGTATCAGGACCTTCAAGTGGAATCCGGAGGCGGATCGTGCGTTTCTGGATTTGAAGAGGCGATTCACCAACGCACCGATTCTCTCTCAACCGGACACGGCCCGTCAGTTCGTCGTTGAAGTGGACGCGTCTGATGTGGGAGTTGGCGCCATCCTGTCGCAGCGATGCTCCACGGACAGTAAACTCCATCCCTGCGCCTACTACTCTCGTCGCCTTTCGCCTGCGGAGAGGAATTACGATGTGGGTAACCGGGAGCTTCTCGCGGTGAAACTTGCCTTGGAGGAGTGGCGCCACTGGTTGGAGGGGGCGGAGCAACCGTTTATGGTCTGGACTGACCACAAGAATCTTGCTTACGTGCAATCGGCTAAACGTCTCAACTCCCGTCAGGCCAGGTGGGCGTTGTTTTTCGGACGATTCAAGTTTTTCCTGACGTTCCGACCTGGATCTAAGAACGGCAAGGCGGACGCCTTGTCCCGGATGTTCTCCAAGATGGAGGAGAGTGGGTCCAAGACCGAGACAATTCTCCCCCGGAACTGCGTCGTGGGAGCAGTTATGTGGAAGATTGAGGAGGAGGTGCTGGCGGCCCTTCGGACTCAGCCCGGTCCCGGTAACGGTCCACCCGGTCGGTTGTTTGTGCCTGAGTCGGTTCGTCCTGCTGTCCTCAAATGGTCCCACGCCAGCAAGATGGCTTGTCACCCTGGCGTGGCTCGGACAATGGCGTTTCTTCGCAGACGTTTTTGGTGGCCTGCCATGGCCGAGGATACTCGGGGGTTTTGTTGCTGCCTGTCCAGTGTGTGCGCAGAATAAGAGTACCAATCGGCCCAGCTCTGGACTACTTCACCCCCTTCCTATTCCCCGGCGACCATGGTCGCATCTGGCCCTGGACTTCGTCACGGGGTTGCCCGCTTCTGAGGGGAACACGGTCGTTCTGACTATCGTGGACAGATTCAGCAAGTTCGCCCACTTTGTGCCAATTGCCAAGCTTCCCTCTGCCTCGGAGACGTCCGAGATCCTGGTTAGGGAGGTTTTCAGGGTCCACGGTTTGCCCAGTGATATCGTTTCCGACCGTGGCCCTCAGTTTACCTCTGCTGTCTGGAAGTCCTTCTGTTTGGCCATTGGAGCTACTGTCAGTCTCACATCTGGTTTTCACCCCCAATCCAATGGTCAGGCGGAGAGAGCCAACCAGAAGATGGAATCAACGCTACGCTGTCTGGTCTCTTCCAACCCCACCTCCTGGGTCTCTCAGTTGCCTTGGGTTGAGTATGCCCACAATACTCTTCCTACATCTGCCACTGGGATGTCTCCCTTCCAGTGCCTGTATGGCTACCAACCTCCCCTGTTTCCTTCTCAGGAGAAGGAGCTCTCAGTGCCTTCTGTTCAGGCCCATATTCGTCGTTGCCACCGGACCTGGCATCGGGCCAGAAAGGCACTCCTTAGAGTTTCGGACCGGTATCAGCTCCAGGCGAATCGTCGCCGGATCCCCGCTCCCACCTATACCATCGGAGATAGGGTTTGGTTGGCCACACGGGATCTTCCGTTACGGACTGAGTCTAGGAAGTTGTTACCGAAGTTCATTGGTCCGTTTGTGGTGGAGAAGGTGATCAATCCAGTGGCAGTTCGACTCAAACTACCGAGGACGCTCAGAGTCCATCCCACCTTTCATGTCTCCTGCCTCAAGCCTGTCTTCCTCAGTCCTCTGTTGCCTCCTCCGCCTCCTCCTCCTCCTCCTCGGATGATCGGAGGTGGTCCTGCCTACACGGTGCGTCGCATCATGGATTCCAGACGGCGGGGCCGGGGTTTCCAGTATCTCGTGGACTGGGAGGGGTATGGCCCTGAAGAGAGGAGTTGGATTCCGCGGCGACAGGTCCTAGATGCGGACCTCATCAGGGACTTCTACCGCCTCCATCCTGGCGCTCCGGGAGTCCGCCCGGTGGCGTTCGTCGGAGGGGGGTACTGTGACGATCCCGGCTGTCTGAGTCGGGTCCTGTCTGGTGACTAGTGTTCCTGTTCGTATCTCCAGTTTCCCGAGGGTTCGGGAAACGCTCCGGGGAGCGCTCTTGTTTTCCGCACCTGCATCCCATCAGCAATCTGCACACCTGGTCCTGATCATCACCCTTCTTAGGCTCTGGCCCAACATCCAGTTCCTGCCGGATCGTTAGCCATGAACAGTATGTTTGTCAGCGTATCAGTCTCTGAGCCATTAGTGTTAGTTTTGTTGTTTTGCACCTTTTTGACTTGCTGTGTACTGACCTCCGTTTTGTTCTGTCTGCAGTCTCTCACCCGGAACCTTCACCCAACCTCTGCCTGATGGTCGGCGGCTGCCGAGCCAGTACCGGACCAACCACTGCACCCTCAACAACCCATCCACGCCACCCGCTCTGTTCCCTGGATTATTCAGCCTCACTCGGAATCCATTAATAAACACTCACCTTTGTCTCAACGTACCTTGTCCTGGTCTGCTTCTGGGTTCTGGCTTAGTTAACCGTGACACTTTATCTACGTGGCAGTTTAGCAGGTGTGTGAGATCATGATGGGAACATAGCGTACAAACAAGTGATAATGCCAGTTTTGTTACTCGTTTCTGCTGATAGAATTGTCGCTGCTGCTCAAGCTAGCCTCTGTTCTCTTCATATCTCCACACAGCTGTGCCCTTGAAAGATACGAAAAGAACAGGATGGACCAAAAACTGGTCATTCTCAGATGGCCCTTTGTCTTTGGCTGCGTGACTTAGTTACTCAGAAACAAAAGAGGAAAAACACTGGCTTCTCCTTACATGAGAGAAACAGACAGTGGATATTTATGTCATAATCTAAGCAAAACTTCAACCAAGCAAAATATAAAGCATTATAGGAGAGGGCTTTCTTACACCAGTACATTATCTTTGTAAATGGCTTCCGTTGAGCCACTGAGTTTTTTTCTCTTCACATGGTGCAAAACATTCTTAAATGAATCATTTAAACAGTTTCAAATAATTTCAACAGTAACAAGGAGTACACTCTTCAGAGGACAATCATCACGTTGACACATCGATCTCCGTCTTCTTTAACAATTGGCCGGCTATTGTTTGCTGGACTCCCGTCCTGACCCTGCCGTTGGCTCGAGCTGGAGCGGCTGTTATTTAAGTCTCGCTGTGGGACTATGCTGGTGCTGTATACTTCAGTTGCATTGTGGCCACGTCTCCCAGGGCCCATACAACAGCTGCAATGAGAAGACTGACCACGAAAGCAACAAACGTGATCCGTAGAGTCCGGTGCTGGTCCTCCCATGGCCACTCAATTGCCTGGCTGCAATTTGTGGAGCTGTCCTCCCTTTGGATCAGGAAAAGCTGCTTTTATCCTGGGAAAATAGACTTCAGAGCATTGTTAAGTGCAGTACAGAGCATAGTAACCTACCATTCCAGCGGTGTACTTGACAGGTATTCGACCTGTCCTTAATAAAAATGTGTTAAACAGTTCAAACAGTTCATCATTATGCAATCATTCATTCACAATCATACTGTGATTGTGAGTCCACATATTAATTCATGGGGTACCCCTCCTTTTTTGTTTAGTTCTTTAACGGTATTTACAGCAGTCAACTCTTAGATCAATCAGTTAACTAATTCCAGGCCTATTTTATATTACATTTGGTTAACTTAAATTCAATTCCAAAGATCAGTCAACTCAATTCTTACTACTTAAATTCAGTTCCCGCAGGCGGTCCGATTCCATATAACATTAGGGGCTAACTTTAGGGGCAAACGGTCCAATGCTTGTTTTAAAATGTAAACGCGAACCAGAACTGTGATTCTGGAGCGACGGGAATGCTAAAGAAAGCATTAGCCAAATCAATAACTGAAAACCATTTAGCCGACGCCGGCTCGGCAGATAGTACTGTAACGGGGTTTGGCACAACAGGAGCCCTTGCATAAACTGCATCGTTAACAGGTCTAAGATCTTGAACAAAACGCCAATCACCTGAGGCCTTCCGGACAGGAAGAATGGGGGTGTTGCAGGGAGAGTCTGGACAAGGCACAATTGCTCCTCTTCCTACCAGTGAAGCATGAACAGGGGTAATGCCCCGCACTACCTCCAGACTCAGAGGATACTGGGCTCGGCTGAGTCTGTGTGCTCTCAGGTGTGACGTAAGCGGTTTCACCCCCCCTCATTCGTCCTATGTCATACTTATCTTTAGCCCACAGAGAGTCTGGTAGACCAGCCAACAAGGGTGACTCAGTCTCCACTGAAACTTTCTGGTTAGTTGGTTTGATGCTATCAAGGCCATTGTACAACTCGTTGAACAGGCACAGCCCACACGGTGTGCAGTGGAGAATTAAGACCCATCCGGTCTGAGTTTCCAGTCAGTGACCTGCAATACTGATTTCAACCAGACACCAGTATCCTAAAAATATAAAATAAAGCCTGTTCTTTAGACATCTTAATACTAAGGGCACAAAACAAAACTGAGGCCCACTATAATCTGAAGGTCGTGAGTATCACTGCATAGTAAGCTTTCTTAGAGTGCAGTTCCTTTCAGCCAATTTTGTTCATAATATAAATCTCTCAAAGTGTAAATCTCTCGTCAATGGTGAGAAATGGCCAGTGCAATGGAGGATACTCAAATTGTCCCTGTACCAATCATGAGGTTGCTACAACCTAGCCTATGAATGGAAGTTTACAACGTAGGTACACAGGTTGAGAGGTACACAGGTTGAGAGAATTGAGTAATCAAGGTGACAGACAGTGACACATTCAATACCGCCTTGCACATTCTTGCCTGCATCTAACTGATCTAGGGTGTAATCATTAGTCCAACAGTTGCAAACAAGAGTTTCTAATGGACAAAATCAGATATGTTTATCCTCGTTTCGTTCCGTTTGCTTCCGTTTAAGAAATGTTTTTCAACAGAATCGGCGCAATGAATACACCCCTGATCACACGCAAAAACAGTTTATTTTAATACCAGACACACATCTCCTTGAGTCAACTACCACATTTTATGCACTGCAGTGCTAGCTAGCTGTAGTTTGTTTTCAGTATTAGATTCATTCTCTGATGCTTTGATTGGGTGGACAACATGTCAGTTCATGCTGCAAAAGCTCTGATAGGTTGGAGAACGTCCTCTGGAAGTTGTCATAATTACTTTCTAAGTCTACTGAAGGGGGTGAGAACCATGAGCCTCCTAGATTTTGTATTGAAGTCAATGTACCCAGAGGAGGACAGAAGCTACAGTGCTTAGGGTCATTGTCCTGCTGGAAGGTAAACCTCCGTCCCAGTCTCAAATCTCTGGAAGACTGAAACATGTATCCCTCAAGAATTTCCCTGTATTTAGCGCCATCCATCATTCCTTCAATTCTGACCAGTTTCCCAGTCCCTGCCGATGAAAAACATCCCCACAGCATGATGCTGCCACCACAATGCTTCACTGCGGGGATGATGTTTTCAGGGTGATGAGAGGTGTTGGGTTTGCGCCAAACATAGCGTTTTCCTTAATGGCCAAAAAGCTCAATTTTTGTCTCATCTGACCAGAGTACCTTCTTCCATATGTTTGGAGAGTCTCACACATGCCTTTTGGCGAACACCAAACGTGTTTGCTTATTTATTTCTTTAAGCAATGGCTTTTTTCTGGCCACTCTTCCGTAAAGCCCAGCTCTGTGGAGTGTACGGCTTAGTGGTACTATGGACAGATACTCCAATCTCCGCTGTGGATCTTTGGTCTCTTTGTTGCCTCTCTGATTAATGCCCTCCTTGCTGGTCCGTGAGTTTTGGTGGGCGGCCCTCTCTTGGCAGTTTTGTTGTGGTGCCATATTCTTTCAGTTTTTTTATAATGGATTTAATGGTGCTCCTGGGGCCTTTCAGAACAGGTGTACATATACTGAGATCATGTGGCAGATCAAGTGACACTTAGATTGCACACAGGTGGACTTTATTTAACTAATTATGTGACTTCTGAAGGTAATTGGTTGCACCAGATCTTATTTAGGAGCTTCATAGTAAAGGGGTGAATACATATGCACACACCAATTTTCCATTTTGTGTATGTCCATTACATGAAATCCAAATAAAAATCCATTTAAATTACACGTTGTAATGCAACAAAATAGGAAAAACACTTTTGCAAGGCACTGTAGGTGTCCTCCGGCTACACCATGGTGCTAACCTACAGAGTGCTGCTGAGGCTACTGTAGACATTTGAATATATTTAGTATAGTTTCATCTAAAAAAGTATAACTTTGTAAACGTTACGCTATTTTTATTTTTATGAAATTCACTGAGGAGGATGGTCCTTCCCTTCCTCCTCTGAGGAGCCTCCACTGCTAGTCAACCATTTTCAAGTCTTGCCATAGATTATGAAGCCGATTTAAGTCAAAACTGTAACTAGGCCACTCAGGAACATCCAATGTCGTCTTGGTAAGCAACTCCAGTGTATATTTGGCCTTGTGTTTTAGGTTATTGTCCTAATGAAAGGTGAGTTTTTGTCTTCCAGTGTCTGTTGGAAAGCAAACTGAACCAGGTTGTGCTGTAGGATTTTGCCTGTGCTTAGCGCTATTCCCTTTCTTTTTATCATAAAAAAACTCACTAGACCTTGACAATGACAAGCATACCCATAACATGATGCAGCTTGAAAATATGAAGTGTGTTGGATTTTCCCCCAACATAACGTTTTGTATTCAGGATATAAAGCTAACTTATTTGCCAAAAATGTTTGCAGTTTTACTTTAGTACGTAGTCTCAGACTGGTTTCTAAACCTATTGCACCCACATGAGACTTGCTGCTGGTTTTGGAGGCACTGTGTGCGGCCCCCTTTGAGCCTCTGGAGTCGGTGGATTTGAAGAGCCTCTCCTACAAAACCTCCCTGCTCATGGCTTTGGCCTTGGCTAAACGTGTTGGGTACCTCTACGCGTTATCCGTACACCCTTCCTGTACTCAGTTCGACTCAGGCTACTCTAAGGTGACATTGCGTCCAAATGCGGCCTTCGCCCCAAAAGTCATGGCTATGTCCTATAGGTCCTTAGCGTTTGAGCCATTTCCCTTTTTGCCTCCTCCTTTTGCTTCTGAAGAGCAACAGAGGTTACATGCCCTGTGTTCGGTGCGAATTTACGCACATACATTGAACGGACCCGGGATATCTGATTATGTAATCCAGCTAGCAGCAGGGCTTGCTCTGCAGCGTCTCTCCCACTGGATTGTGGAAGCTATCTCCCTGGCATATAGCAGCAAGGGGCAAGGGTTACACCCGCCCTCTCCACCAGGGGTCTGGCAGCGTCTTGGGCGAAGTTTAAAGGGTTGACTATAGGAGATATGTGTTGTGGTGAGGTGAGTTGGGCATCACCACACACTTTTGTGAGGTTTTATCGCTTGGTTGTCACTAGGCAGCGCGCCGTGTGTGCAATATCCAGACATCTGGGGTGTCAGGTCTGGGTGGTCTGCCCCGGGCCGTTTCATTTAGTATCTGTAAGGGTCGGCTTGGGACATGTATTATATTTCCCCATAGTATGTTGTATTGAAGTTGACTGACTGAAAGGGAAAGTAACTCTATGACTACTATTCCCTGAAGGAGGGAAACTAGGTATAACATCTGTTTGGCTCCGCACATTCCTGGGCTCGGTAAAGAGTGATATTACATTGAAGTAATGAATCCGAGCCTCACGCTTATCACCTGTGGTAGACGGGGCTTTCAGCGAGGTACGGATTTCATTGGCATTGTCAGGCGTGACTTTAGATCCTTCAACCGAAGTCGCGAGACTCCCCATAGTGTGTTGTACCTCGTTTCCCTCCTTCAGGGAAGAGTAGTTATTGTCATAACGTTACGTTTTATATCAATACATCTCCCTATCAAGCAGTATAGTCCATTCTCTAACATACCGCCCATAGTCAACTATCAATTTCAATTTCCAGCAAGGGAAAACAAACAAATTTTTTTTTTCTATCTCATTAAGCCACACAACATACATTGGAATAATTGGCACTAACTGACACGAGGAGCATTACATCATTCGTAGGAGGCAACATGTTTAATGTAGACTTGTGTTATAATTGTGACGTGGTGCCTGAAAATAATACATCTTATTAAAAAATTATAATAATGGATCGAAACGATCAGGACGGTGACACCGCTTTGAAGGAGGGGGCTGACACCAGCCATAAGAATCCTCTTTTCCATCCCCACTGATCTTGGAAGCTAAGCAGGGTCGGACCTGGTTAGTACTTGAATGGGAGACCGCCTGGGAACACTAGGTGCTGTAAGCTTTTTCTCTCTGTGGTGTCAAATTTACATTAATTACTGTCACTATGATAATATGAGTTGCGTAATAGCTATGCAGTAAAAAAAAAAAAAAAAAACATTGCATACCAGCCAGCTTTGAAACTCACAAATTGCTATGTTGCTGAGAGACTCATGCAGCGCCCAAAACTTTACAGTGGAGCACGGAGTACATCTTGTGGTTAAAATCGGGTACTGCCAGTGTGTGTGCGCACATAGTGGTTTATAGTAGTTTCCATTTTTGTATTTTATCTTAGGCTATTGGTAGTCTATTAGGATGATTTGGTTAAATCGCTTTTATTATTTTATCATTAGGTTATTAGTAGTCTATTAGGATGATTTGGTTCAATCGTTTGATGCCAACTACTGAACTATGTGTTTTAATTGCTTGTGCCAATTGTGACTGGTCGCGCATGCTGCCAACGTGACTACATTTACATCATTTAGTAGACGCTCTTATCCAGAGCGACCTACAAATTGGTGCATTCAACTTATGATAGCCAGTGGGACAACCACTTTATATTTTTTATTTTATTTTTATGGGGGGGTAGAAGGTTTACTTTATACTATTCCAGGTATTCCTTAAAGAGGTAGGGTTTCAAGTGTCTCCGGAAGGTGGTCAGTGACTCCGCTGTCCTGGCGTCGTGGGGGTGCTTGTTCCATCATTGGGGTGCCAGAGCAGCGAATAGCTTTGACTGGGCTGAGCGGGAACTGTGCTTCCGTAGAGGTAGGGGAGCTGGCAGGCCAGAGGTGGATGAACGTAGTGCTCTCGTTTGAGTGTAGGGTCTGATCAGAGCCTGAAGGTAAGGAGGTGCCATTCCCCTCACAGCTCCGTAGGCAAGTACCATGGTCTTGTAGTAGATGCAAGCCTCAACTGGAAGGCAGTGGAGTGTGCGGAGGAGCGGGGAGACATGAGAGAACTTGGGAAGGTTGAACACCAGACGGGCTGCAGCATTCTGGATAAGTTGTATGGGTTTAATGGCAGAGGCAGGGAGCCCAGCCAACAGCGAGTTGCAGTAATCCAGACGGCAGATGACAAGTGCCTGGATTAGGACCTGTGAAGCTTTCTGTGTAAGGTAGGGTCGTACTCTGCGAAAGTTGTAGAGCATGAACCTGCAGGATCGGGTCACCGCCTTGATGTTAGCGGAGAACGACAGGGTGTTGTCCAGGGTCACGCCAAGTTTCTTTGCACTCTGGGAGGAGGACACAATGGAGTTGTCAACCGTGATGGCGAGATCATGGAGCGGGCAGTCCTTCCCCGGGAGGAAGAGCAGCTCCGTCTTGCCGAGGTTCAGCTTGAGGTGGTGATCCGACATCCACACTGATATGTCTGCCAGACATGCAGAGATGCGATTCGCCACCTGGTTATCAGAAGGGGGAAAGGAGAAAATTAATTGTGTGTCGTCTGCGTAGCAATGATAGGAGAGACCATGTGAGGATATGACAGAGCCAAGTGACTTGGTGTATAGAGATAATAGGAGAGGGCCTAGAACTGAGCCTTGGGGGACACCAGTGGTGAGAGCACGTGGTGCGGAGACAGATTCTCGCCACGCCACCTGGTAGGAGCGACCTGTCAGGTAGGACGCAATCCAAGAGTGAGCAGCGCCGGAGATGCCCCACTCAGAGGAGGATCTGATGGTTCACAGTATCAAGGCAGCGGATAGGTCTAGAAGGATAATATAATATGCCATTTAGCAGACGCTTTTATCCAAAGCGACTTACAGTCATGTGTGCATACATTTTTACGTATGGAGCAGAGGAGAGAGAGTTAGCTTTAGCAGTGCGGAGAACCTCCGTTACACAGAGAAGAGCAGTCTCAGTTGAATAACCAGTCTTGAAACCTGACTGGTTTGGATCAAGAAGGTCATTCTGAGAGAGATAACAGGAGAGTTGGCTAGAGATGGCATGCTCAAGAGTTTTGGAGAGAAAATAAAGAAGGGATACTGGTCTGTAGTTGATGACATTGGAGGGATCGAGTGTAGGTTTTTTGAGGAGGGGTGCAACTCTCGCTCTCTTGAAGACGGAAGGGACATGGCCAGCGGTCAAGGATGAGTTGATGAGTGAGGTAAGGGAAAATGTCTCCGGAAATGGTCTGGAGAAGAGAGGAGGGGATAGGGTCAAGCGGGCAGGTTGTTGGGCGGCCGGCCGTCACAAGTCGCAAGATTTCACCTGGAGAGAGAGGGGAGAAAGAAGTCAAAGCATAGGGTAGGGCAGTGTGAGCAGGACCAGCGGTGTCATTTTACTTAATAAAAGAGGATCGGATGTCGTCAACATTCTTTTCAAAATGGTTGACAAAGTCATCCACAGAGAGGGAGGAGGGAGGAGGGAGGAGGGAGGGGGAGGAGGAGGAGGATTCAGCAGGGAGGAGGTGGAGGCAAAGAGCTTCCTAGGGTTAGAGACAGAGGCTTGAAATTTAGAGTGGTAGAAAGTGGCTTTAGGAGCGGAAACAGAGGATAAATAATGTAGAGAGGAGGGAGTGAAAAGATGATAGGTCCGCAGGGAGTCTAGTTTTCCTCCATTTCCGCTCGGCTGCCCGGAGCCCTCTTCTGTGAGCTCACAATGAGTCGTCAAGCCACAGAGCAGGAGGGGAGGACCGAGCCGGCCGGGAGGAGAGGGAGCAGAGAGTCAAAAGATGCAGGAAGGGAGGAGAGGAGGCAGAATCAGGAGATCCGAGGGAGAAGGATTTAGCAGAGGGAAGAGATGATAGGATGGAAGAGGAGAGAGTAGCGGGAGAGAGAGAGAGCGAAGGTTGCCACGGCACATTACCATCTGAGTAGGGGCAGAGTGAGTAGTGTTGGAGGAGAGCGAGAGAGAAAAGGATACAAAGTAGTGGTCTGAGACTTGGAGGGGAGTTGCAGTGAGATTAGAAGAACAGCATCTAGTAAAGATGAGGTCAAGCGTATTGCCTGCCTTGTGAGTAGGGGGGGACGGTGAGAGGGTGAGGTCAAAAGAGGAAAGGAGTGGAAAGAAGGAGGCAGAGATAAATGAGTCAAAGGCAGACATAGGGAGGTTAAAGTCACCCAGAACTATGAGGGGTGAGCCATCCTCAGGAAAGGAACTTATCAAGGCGTCAAGCTCATTGATGAACTCTCCAAGGGAACCTGGAGGGCGATAAATGACAAGGATGTTAAGCTTGAATGGGCTAGTGACTGTGACAGCATGGAATTCAAATGAGGAGATAGACAGATGGGTCAGGGGAAAAATAGAGAATGTCCACTTGGGAGAGATGAGGATTCCTGTGCCATCGCCGCGCTGACCAGAACACATGGTCAGACGAGGAAAGAGCAGTAGGAGTAGCAGTGTTTTCTGTGGTAATCCATGTTTCCGTCAGCTCCAAGAAGTCGAGGGACTGGAGGGTAGCATAGGCTGAGATTAACTCTGCCTTGTTGGCCGCAGAACGGCAGTTCCAGAGGCTGCCAGAGACCTGAAACTCCACGTGGGTCGTGCTCGCAGGGACCACCAGATTAGAGTGGTAGCAGCCACGCGGTGTGAAGCATTTGTATGGCCTGTGCAGAGAGGAGAGAACAGGGATAGACAGACACATAGTTGACAGGCTACAGAAAAAGGCTACAATAATGCAAAGGAGATCGGAATGAAATGAACTAAACATCTGGGAAAACGAGAAAGCGGGGCCTCCCTCAGTTACGTTTCACTGAAACACTCAAATATAACTCTCCCAACTTCCACTTTAGAAATTATAATTGTTGTAAACTACAGCGGTTCATTGTTTTCTAGGAATAGACTAACTTAGTTTATTCAGCTAGCTAACTTGGTACAGTATTCTTCCGTGAAAACCGTCCAGGGCACCGAATCCAATGACGCCATAGCCAACTAGCATGGTTTAGGCCCAATACTCGGTTACAACAAACCACCACTGTGTTAACACGCCAAACAGATCATTCGTGTCCGTGTCTAACGTTGTGTAAAGTCTTGGGTTAGTTTTGACAGTTTGAGTGAGTACGTCGTCAACTTATTCAGCCAGTTAGCTAGAATAGTTAGCATACTAGCTAGCCATTGCTCTCTGCCAACGAACCAACCCCTCCTCCCATGGCACGAAACACACAGAGAGATCCAAGCTAACGTTAACTAGTCACCCATGTCCCGGATTCCCTTGAACGACTCTGGTTACCAGTATGTAAAAACAAAATAAATGTAGGTTATAACTTACCCTTAGTAGCTACTGTTAGCCAGTTAAGTGCAAAGCTAGCCACTGAATCGATTCAGCCAGTTCGCGTCTGTCCCAACGGAGAGAAAGCGTCTCCAAATATTACAGCTAGGTCGTTCCAGCTATTGTTTTGTTAGCTATCCAGGTAGCAACAAGCTAGGCAGCAGGATGGCTCACCCTCTCACGAGGCAGCAGGATAAAAGGCAGTGGCTTCCATGTGACAAAGTGGGGATATGAATGTGTCTGCAGGCCAAGTCACAGAATAACACAGTGAGTGAGTGAGTGGGCCTTGTGATAGTCGTTGGCGCAGTAGTGGATTCCAATGACTACCTTGGGGATAGCCTATACAACAGGGAAAAGAAAAGAGGCGGCAATCAGCCTTCTGAACCACATGCACCTGCTGTGATTCTTCTCCCGGTCCAACCACATATGCGGCCCTTGTCCCACTCACTCACTCGCATGCACTAGCTAGAGGAGAGAGTGGAGAGAGAGAGACTGCCTCCCTCCCTCCCTCTATCTAGGCCTATATCAACGCGCCCAAGCCCATGGGGCGCCAGCCTCCATAGCGCCAGCCAGCCACCAAGACCCACAGACACAAAGACCGAGCCGAGTCACGCTGCTGAGTCAAGCAGTTGAAGAATATATTAGTAGAGACAGCAAACCTACCTACCTACCTAACAGAAAAAAAGACAATCTCACTGTGTAGAAATAGTAGGCTACAAATACAACAACTCACACACTGCAAGTGCACAAAAAGTACTAATACAATAACACACACACACAGAGCAAGTAAGCATGTCGTTGGACAGTGTATACCATGTGGATCCTGTACATACGACGAATACAACTTGAAACTTGAAGTACAACACTAGTCTCAGCCAGGCCTCACAGGTGCATGTGTTTTAAGGTCCCCAAAAGAGCTCTTCTTTAAAACATCCTGGACCACATCAGGGGACCCCAAACCATTTGATTCCCTTGCCAGACATCTTGGCTCACTACACAACAAGTGCTGCTCGCAATCGGATGCACTTTTAGCCCATTTAGGAGACAAATAGCACAGGAAAACCCGACAGTCCAACGGTGAGGTTTTGAGCGAGTCGCAACAAAATGCACGGGGCTTCCGCAGCCCACATTACTTTCTTTTGAACGGAGACAAGTCTGCTCGCTGGCCCATTCGCTTTTGGACCAAAAACACGGCTCCGTTGGTGACTTTTGGCCCGATATTGGCGAACAGAAAACACAAGTGAAAGAGCATTTGGCCAGCCCGGAGAAGCCGAGCTGGGTGGCTTGAGTCTACATGGTTCTCATGTCGCGTTTAAGGCCAGCCCCCTGCTCGGTGTGGAGCTTCAATAGCGCAGAGCAGCGTCTACAGCAAACTACTCCTCGCAGACTGTAGTGTTGGACGTGTGTGTGTACCGGACCAAATGACAGACATGGCAGAAGTCGCACCAGCACTGCCGATGCCGCGCCGGCCAAGGCACCCAAGAAGAAGGCAGCAGCCAAGCCCAAGAAAGCGGGACCCAGCGTAGGCGAGCTCATCGTCAAGGCTGTGTCCGCCTCCAAGGAGAGGAGCGGCATGTCCCTGGCCGCGCTCAAGAATACTGTGGCGGCAGGCAGCTACGACGTGGAGAAGAACAATTCCCGCGTCAAGCTCGCAGTCAAGAGCCTCGTCACCAAGGGCACCGGTGCCTCAGGCTCCTTCAGATTTAAGGGTTTTTATTAAAAACGTACAAAAACCATACATCATAAATCATTCCATTTCAATACAATATTTGCATCACGCCACACCATACTCACACCAGTATCCTCTCACCCTCCTCTTTCCACCACCCCATCACTATTAACCAAACCAACAACCCCATCATAATAAGAAAAAAAACACTATGCCATTTAACAGACGCTGTACTTACCGTCATGCTTGCATACATTTTACATGTGGGCGGCTTCGGGGTCCGAACCCACTACCATGGCGTTACAAACGCAATGCTCTACCCCACTGAGCCACATAGGACTACGTGAAAAAAAAAAAAAAAAAACATCATATATACCGACCCAACCATAATAATGAAATTACTAAACCATTTAGCAGACGCTTTACTTACCGTCATGCGTGCTTACATTCGACGTGGGCGGCCTCGGGGTCCGAACCCACTACCATGGCGCTACAAACGCCATGCTCTACCCCACTGAGCCACATAGGACTACGTGAAAATAAACAAAAAATCACATCATATATACCGACCCAACCATAATAATGTAATTACTATAACATTTAGCAGCCGCTTTCCAGTCACGCGCACTTACATTTTACGTGGGCGAACCCGGTTCCACGGTGTTACAAGCGCCACATTGGACTACAAAAAAATCACATCTTATATACCACCACAAACTATAACACTAGATACACCTCAGGGGAGCACCTTCCCTCCCCTTTTTACCCAGCCACAAAAACACACCCTCACACCTTCCTCCCTACCCCTCTATACTAAACCTAAACCCCCCTTCCACCTCTCCCGAGCAGCATGCTGCCCCCACTTCTTCTCCTCTCCCTTCATCCTCCCCCTCAAATTTCTCTCCACCCTCCTCACTATCCCCTCCACACCCCCTTCTCCCCCTGTCCTTTCCACAGACCCTGTGCCCTAGCCCACACTACCCCGGCGAAAGCACAGTCCCAAAAAACATGGCACACCGTCTCCTCCCCGCCACAAGTTGGCCTTGGGCAGGTGGGGGATCGAGTCAAGCCACGCCCGTACAAGATGGAACGTACGGGCAAGCCCTTATGGAGGCTCAACCAATTCAGGTCCTTGAGCCTGTTATCCAGACCTCGCACCTGCACTCCTTCCCAAACCACAGCCGGGATACCCAATACCGGCCCGGGACACCCTCCCCGTCTCACCTCCTCGTACAGGTGCCTGTGATCTAAACCTACTCAGGCTCCTTCAAGCTCAACAAGAAAGCCGTCGAGGCAAAGAAGTCCGCCAAGAAAGCCGCAGCCCCCAAAGCAAAGAAGGGGGCCGCCAAGAAGCCCACCGCGGTGAAGAAGCCCAAGAAGGTAGCAGCCAAGAAGGCCCCCAAGAAGGCCAAGAAGCCCGCTACACCCAAAAAGGCTGCCAAGAGCCCCAAGAAGGTGAAGAAGCCCGCCGCAGTGGCCAAGGCGGCGGCCAAGAGCCCTAAGAAGGCTACCAAGGCAGCCAAGCCCAAAGCAGCCCCCAAGAAGAAGGAAACCTATTACAAACAGTGTTCTACTCGACACGTTGTACCACAAAAGGCTATTTTAAGAGCCACCCACCTCTTTCCATAAAAGCACATTGATTTCCATGTACTACATTGCCTCCCGTCCAATGGCCAACGGAGAAGGCCTCCGCAACGGGCCAATCGGGGTGGTGGGGAGATGGTGTCCAATCAGCAGACGCCACTGCCGGCTTTATAAACTTCACATAGGCATTGAGGCTATACTCCCGACTGTCAAAGAAGCGACAGGGCCAGAACCAAGCAAAATACAATTTTTGGAACTTGCCAATTTGCAAATAAGAGAGTCGGGGCAGAGGTGCAAACGCTTTTCTCCTTGCGGAGATGGCGGATTCGAAAAACTACAAGGCGATTCCCAGGATGGGGATTGCTAATGCGATAATGTTCGCATGGAAGGAAAAGGAGATGGAGCCCTTTGGAAGGGAGACGTTCGGGAGGACCATACATATGGGGGTCCTGAAGCTGGAGGTAAAGGACATGTTGTGCCTCCAGGCGAATCTCCTGGAAGGGGCATATGATGTCGTGCTACACACAGAGGGGAAGCATGACGAGGTCATGGGAAGGGTGAAGGTGGTGGAGAAGGCTAGACCCATGTGCCACTATGAAGTGGCGAGCCTGGCGAGGAACAGTTTCAGAGTGGTGACGGTTAACATGTTTAACCCGCATGTGAAGGAAGAGGAGGTGAGGGCCTTTCTGGGGAGGTACATGGACAATGTCTCCTCAGCAAGGCTCCTCAAGGACATGCTCGGGTTCTGGAACGGGAGGAGGAGTTTCCAGGCCTTATTGAAGGAAGACCCAGGGGGCCTGGGGGGTACCTTCATCCACCTGCACTGTGTTCCCTGGGGGCTGATGGGGGGACATTATTTTATGCCCGTCAGCCTCCGTTCTGCAGACGCTGCATGACGTATGGACATATTTTCGCCTCATGTGGAGGGAGGAAGTGCAGGGTGTGTGGGTCAGGGGCGCACGAGGCGAAAGACTGTGGTGAGCCAAAGAAATGCCACGGGTGTGGATCAGCAACACATCTGTGGAGGGACTGCACGGCTCGCCACAAGTCATATGCAGCGGCTGCAGGGGGGAGCAGGTGCAGGAGAGGGGAATGGGGGAGGAAATGGAGAGGGAGTTCCAGACCCGAGCCAAGGGCCAGTGGGAAGTCCGGCTGCAACAGAGGAGGCGCCGGGAAAAGCAGCGGGAAGAGAGGAGGATGGGCAGAGGACGGAAGGAAAAGGACAGGAAGGAGAGGCGGGAACGGCGACGGTGACAGAGGGGAGAGTGGGAGAGGAGGTGCCAGAGGCAGAGGAGCGGGAGGAGGTCGGAGAGGTGCCGGCCACGGCCCTGGAAGGAGAGGAGAAGGGGAGAGGGGCGATGCCGGAGGGGGGTAGTAGGGAGAGAGCGAGAGAAGGGGAGGAGGAGCTGAGGGAGATGAGGGAGGAGCTGGGGGTTAGGGGGTTGATGGTTTCCCCGCCGCCGGTTTTGACGAAGAAGAGAGGGAAGAGGAGGGGGAGGTCTGGGGATAGGAAGAGGGAGATGGGCGGGGGGGAAGAGGGGGAGGCGAGGCGAGTAATGGGAGAGAAGGGGGGAGTTGGGGAAGAAGCTCCCACAGCGCTGACCCCTCCCAATGCACAACTGCCGGGGGCACCCACTGGGGGGTGGAAGGGGGGGGGCAGAGGACGCTGGATCCCCGGTGCTATTTCCAACCGTTTTCGTGGTTGATGGGATGGAGGAGGATGGTGGTGAGCCCAGGGATCAGGAAACCCGGGAGCTGAACACCATTCCGGCATCCTGGGCTGGGGAGATGGAGGAGAGTGGGGGGACACCTGAAGGGGGGTCGGAGGCACCGCTGGAGGAGATGGAGCAGGGGAGCATCAGGTGAGCCTCCTGTTTTGGTTTTTGAGTTTTGGGGAATATTATTGCGTGATGTGTAATATGTATTATGGCAGGGGTTATTTTTGTTACGGTAAATGTGAGGGGAATATGGGAGGGTGTTAAGAGAAGGGCGGTTTTTGGGTATTTAGAGGGGGTGGGTTTTGATGTTTGTTTTATACAGGAGGATCACCTAAGGGATAGATTGTTGCCACTGAAGAAGGAAGTTATTGACGATAGGTTAATCTTAATCCATTAACAAAATGAGAGAGATTGTTCATTTACAAGCTGGGCAGTGCGGTAATCAAATTGGCGCAAAGGTTTGTACACGTCTAGGTGTATTATTGGTTTGAAAAAATCTACGGCCAAGAGGCCTCGATATATTGTATTTAATGATCTTTCAAAGTGTGCGCGAAAAAATTTAACCGTTTGGGCTAGTTACAATTGAAATATATTGTCAGATTGAGCACAATACGGCCCCTTTGTTCTCAGATGATCAATAATTGTTTGGCGAAAAATATCATCCTCTCGATTTTGAATTATTTGCCTTCCTGTTTGTTCCTACAAGTTCAATGATTTTTAAATTGTATGTACTTGTTTTATTCGGAGAAGCGTTCGAATTATCGAGGTAATGTAATTCAAGGGTGTTGGCTGCCCCACGTTAGACCAGCGCGCGTAGTTAAGGTAAGATTTGCAGCAGGAGGAGGAGGAGGAGGTCGTCGGGTAAGCTTGGCTTTATACATAGCTTGGCTTTGTCGAGTAAGGCTTAAAACTATGTATAGTTAGGTATTGTAGGTAGGTATCGTGGGTTGTTGTAGGTAGTTATTGTATGTAATTATTGTAGGTTAAGTATTGTATTCGGCGGTGCCGGGTGTAGCACGAAGCTAGCTAGCTAGCTAACTCACCACCTGGACTAGCTGGCGAGTAGCTATTAGCAACGGCATAGTTGTTTCACGTAGCAACGGTATAGTTGCCTGAGAGTAGCTATACTTACGCCAGCTGGCTGCCTACAATAATTACATACAATAATTGCCTA
This sequence comes from Coregonus clupeaformis, assembly GCF_020615455.1. Lineage (NCBI taxonomy): Eukaryota > Metazoa > Chordata > Actinopteri > Salmoniformes > Salmonidae > Coregonus > Coregonus clupeaformis. Next base: position 12,030,832 of record NC_059211.1, on the reverse strand, counting down.
CCATTCAGCTGTTTTCTAACCTCAGTCTGAACCGTTAACGTTAGGTAGCAAGTGGCTACTGCTCTTGAAAATTAGCAAGCTTGTTGCAACCTGGATAGCTACTTGTAAACAATAGCTGGAACGACCGAGCGAACAGACGTGAACTGGCTGAGTCAATTCAGTGGCTAGCTTTGCACTTGGCTAGCTAACACTAGCTGCTAGGGGTAAGTCATAACCTACACTTGTGTAATTTTTTTTTTTTTACATATTGATAGCCCGAGTCGCTCAAGGAATTCGGGACATGGGTGACTAGTTAACGTTAGTTTGGCTCTCTCTGTGTATTCGTGCCGTGAAAGGAGAGGTTCTTCTTTGTCTGAAAGCAATGGCTAGCTAGTTTGCTAACTATTCTAGCTAGCTAACTAACTAGCTATCAGCAACGGTATAGTTGTTTCACGCCTGAGAGTGCCTGTAATTACGCCAGCTGGCTGCCTACAATAATCACATACAATAATTGCCTACCATTCAGCTGTTTTCTAACCTCATTGTCTGAACCGTTAACGTTAGGTAGCAAGTGGCTACTGTGCTTGAAAATTAGCAAGCTTGTTGCAACCTGGATAGCTACTTGTAAACAATAGCTGGAACGACCGAGTGAACAGACGCGAACTGGCTGAGTCAATTCAGTGGCTAGCTTTGCACTTGGCTAGCTAATAGTAGCTGCTAGGGGTAAGTCACAACCTACACTTATGTTTTTGTTTTTTTTCATATTGATAGCCCGAGTCGCTCAAGGAATTCGGGACATGGGTGACTAGCTAACGTTAGTTTGGCTCTCTCTGTGTGTTCGTGCCGTGTGTTATGACGAGGTGCCCGGACGTTTTCACGGAATAATACTGCACCTAGTTAGCTAGCTGAATAAACTAGGTTAGTCTATTCCTAGAAAACATTGAACCGCTGTAGTTTACAACAATTATAGTTTCTGAGGTGGAAGTTGGGAGAGTTATATTTGGGAGTTGTGGCTCTCTCCTTTCCCAGATGTTTAGTTCATTTTATTCCGATCTCCTCTGCATTATTGTAGCCATCTGCTGCAGCCTGTCAACTATGCCTCTGCCTATCCCTGTTCTCTCCTCTCCGCACAGGCTACACAAACGCCTCACACCGCGTGGCTGCTGCCTCTCTAACCTGGTGGTCCCTGCACGCACCACACACCTGGAGTTCCAGGTCTCAGGCAGCCTTTGGAACTGCCGTTCTGCTGCCAACAAGACTGACTTCATCCCAGCCTATGCTACCCTCCAGTCCCTCGACTTCCTGGCGCTGACAGAAACATGGATTACCACTGAAAACACTGCTACTCCTACTGCTCTCTCCTCGTCTGACCATGTGTTCTCGCATACCCCGAGAGCATCTGGTCAGAGGGGTGGTGGCACAGGAATCCTCATCTCTCCCAAGTGGATATTCTCAATTTTTCCCCTAACCCATCTGTCTATCTCCTCATTTGAATTCCATGCTGTCACAGTCACTAGCCCATTTAAGCTTAATATCCTTGTCATCTATCGCCCTCCAGGTTCCCTTGGAGAGTTCATCAATGAGCTTGACGCCTTGATAAGTTCCTTTCCTGAGGATGGCTCACCCCTCACAGTTTTGGGGGATTTCAACCTCCCTACGTCTACATTTGACTCATTTCTCTCTGCCTCCTTCTTTACACTCCTCTCCTCTTTTGACCTCACCCTCTCACCGTCCCCCCCTACTCACAAGGCAGGCAATACGCTTGACCTCATCTTTACTAGATGCTGCTCTTCTACTAATCTCACTGCAACTCCCCTCCATGTCTCCGACCACTACTTTGTATCCTTTTCTCTCTCGCTCTCCTCCAACACTACTCACTCTGCCCCTACACAGATGGTAATGCGCCGCCGAAACCTTCGCTCTCTCTCTCCCACTACTCTCTCCTCTTCCATCCTATCATCTCTTCCCTCTGCTCAATCCTTCTCCCTCCAATCTCCTGATTCTGCCTCCTCAACCCTCCTCTCCTCCCTTTCTGCATCCTTTGACTCTCTGTGTCACCTATCCTCCCGGCCGGCTCGGTCCTCCCCTCCAGCTCCGTGGCTTGATGACTCATTGCGAGCTCACAGAACAGAGCTCCGGGCAGCGGAGCGGAAATGGAAAAAAAAACTAAACTCCCTGCCGACCTGGCATCTTTTCACTCCCTCCTCTCTACATTTTCTTCATCTGTTTCTGCTGCTAAGGCCACTTTCTACCACTCTAAATTCCAAGCATCTGCCTCTAACCCTAGGAAGCTCTTTGCCACATTCTCCTCCCTGCTGAATCCTCCCCCCCCTCCTCTCTCTCTGTGGATGACTTCGTCAACCACTTTGAAAAGAAGGTTGACGATATGCGATCTTCGTTTGTTAAGTCTAATGACACTGCTGGTCCTGCTCACACTGCCCTACCCTATGCTTTGACTTCTTTCTCCCCTCTCTCTCCAGATAAAATCTTGCGACTTGTGACTGCAGGCCGCCCAACAACCTGCCCGCTTGACCCCATCCCCTCCTCTCTTCTCCAGACCATCTCCGGTGACCTTCTCCCCTACCTCACCTCGCTGATCAACTCATCCTTGACCGCTGGCTCTGTCCCTTCCGTCTTCAAGAGAGCGAGAGTTGCACCCCTTCTCAAAAAACCAACACTCGATCCCACTGATGTCAACAACTACAGACCAGTATCCCTTCTTTCTTTTCTTTCCAAAACTATTGAGCGTGCCGTCTTTAGCCAACTCTCTTGCTATCTCTCTCAGAATGACCTTCTTGATCCAAACCAGTCAGGTTTCAGGACTGGTCATTCAACTGAGACTGCTCTTCTCTGTGTCACGGAGGCTCTCCGCACTGCTAAAGCTAACTCTCTCTCCTCTGCTCTTGTCCTTCTAGACCTGTCTGCTGCCTTTGATACTGTGAACCATCAGATCCTCCTCTCCACTGATATGTCTGGCAGACATATCAGTATGGATGACGGATCACCACCTCAAGCTGAACCTTGGCAAGACAGAGCTGCTCTTCCTCCCGGGGAAGGACTGCCCGTTCCATGATCTCGCCATCACGGTTGACAACTCCGTTGTGTCCTCCTCCCAGAGTGCGAAGAGCCTTGGCGTGACCCTGGACAACACCCTGTCGTTCTCCGCTAACATCAAGGCGGTGACCCGATCCTGCAGGTTCATGCTCTACAACATTCGAGAGTACGACCCTGCCTTACACAGGAAGCGGCACAGGTCCTAATCCAGGCACTTGTCATCTCCCGTCTGGATTACTGCAACTCGCTGTTGGCTGGGCTCCCTGCCTGTGCCATTAAACCCCTACAACTCATCCAGAATGCCGCAGCCCGTCTGGTGTTCAACCTTCCCAAGTTCTCTCACGTCACCCCGCTCCTCCGCACACTCCACTGGCTTCCAGTTGAAGCTCGCATCTGTTACAAGACCATGGTGCTTGCCTATGGAGCTGTGAGGGGAACGGCACCTCTGTACCTTCAGGCTCTGATCAGTCCCTACACCCAAACGAGGGCATTGCGTTCATCCACCTCTGGCCTGCTGGCTCCCTTCCTCTGCGGAAGCATAGTTCCCGCTCAGCCCAGTCCAAACTGTTCGCTGCTCTAGCACCCCAATGGTGGAACAAGCTCCCTCACGACGCCAGGACAGCGGAGTCACTCACCACCTTCCGGAGACATTTGAAACCCCACCTCTTTAAGGAATACCTGGGATAGGATAAAGTAATCCTTCTACCCCCCCGCCTCCCCCTAAAAAAAAAAAAAAAAAAAAAAACTATTGTAAAGTGGTTATCCCACTGGCTATAGTGTGAATGCACCAATTTGTAAGTCGCTCTGGATAAGAGCGTCTGCTAAATGACGTAAATGTAAATGTGAGGAGTGTATAGTGAGGAGGGTGGAGAAAAACTTGAGGGGTAGGATGAAGGGAGAGGAGAAGTGGGGGCAGCATGCTGCTCGGGAGAGGTGGAAGGGGGGTTTAGGATTAATGTAGAGGGGGGTGTTTAGGTTTAGTATAGAGGGGTAGGGAGGAAGGTGTGAGGGTGTGTTTTTGTGGCTGGGTAAAAAGGGGAGGGAAGCTGCTCCCGAGGTTTATTTAGTGTTATTGTTTGTGGCGATATATAAGATGTGAATGGATTTTTTTTTTGTCCTATGTGGCTCAGTGGGTAGAGCGTGGTGCTTGTAACACCATGGTAGCGGGTTCCGCCCCCGGGACCGCCCACGTAAAATGTAAGCACGCATGACGGTAAGTAAAGCGTCTGCTAAATGGCATAGTATTTTGATTATTATTGTTGGGGTATGGTTGGGTGGGTATATATGATGTGAATTGTTTTAGTTTTTTCGTAGTCCTATGTGAAAACACAAGTGCACAACAGGCTGCCTAAGTTTGGTTCCCAATCAGAGACAACAAGCAACAGCTGATTCTCGTTGCCTCTGATTGAGAACCACCCCGGCCAACATAAACACATAACCTAGAAACTGAACATAGAACACAAAACATAGACCCTACACACCCTGGCTCAACATACAAGAGTCCCCAGAGCCAGGGCGTGACAGTGAGTATGGTGTGGCGTGATGTAATGCAAATATTGTATGGAAATGAAATGATTTATGGTCTATGTACGATTTTAATAAAAACCCTTAAATCAGAAATCAGAACCAAGCAAAACAATTTTTTTTGTCAAAACTTGCCAAGTTGAAAAAGAGAGTCGGGGCAGAGGTGCAAACACCTTTCTCATTGCGGAGATGGCGGACCCAAAGAGCTACAGGGCGATTCCCAGGATGTGGATTGCGAATGCGATAAGGTTCGCATGGAGGGAGATGGAGATGGAGCCCTTTGGAAGGGAGACGTTCGAGAGGACCATACTAATGGGGGTCCTGAAGCTGGAGGTAAAGGACGTGTTGTGCCTCTAGGCGAATCCACTGTTAAAGGGCATATGATGTTGTGCTACACATGGAGGTGAAGCATGATGAGGTCATGGGAAGGGTGAAGGTGGTCGAGAAGGCTAGATCCATGTTAAATAAATAACAATTAAATATGCCATTTAACAGACGCTTTTATCCAAAGCGACTTAGTCATGCGCGCATACATTTTTACGTATGGGTGGTCCCGGGGATCGAATCCACTACCCTGGCTTTACAAGCGCAATGCTCTACCAATTGAGCTACAGAGGACCACCCATACGTAAAAATGCCAAGAGCCCCACTATGAAGTGGCGAGCCTGGCGAGGAACAGCTTCAGAGTGGTGACGGTTAACATGTATAACCCGCATGTGAAGGAAGAGGAGGTGAGGGCCTTTTTGGGGAGGTACATGGACAATGTCTCCTCAGCAAGGCTCCTCAAGGACACGCTAGGGTTCTGAAACGGGAGGAGGAGTTTCCAGGCCTTATTGAAGGAAGACCCAGGGGGCCTGGGGGGATACCTTCATCCTCCAGCACTGTTTTCCCTGGGGTCTGATAGGGGGACATTATTTTATGCCCGCCAGCCTCCGTTCTGCATGCGCTACATGATGTATGGACATAATTTCGCCTCATGTGGAGGGAGGAAGTGCAGGGTGTGTGGGTCAGGGGCGCACGAGGCGAAAGACTGCGGTGAGCCAAAGAAATGCCACGGGTGTGGATCATCAGCACATCTGTGGAGGGACTGCACGGCTCGCCACAAGTCGTATGCAGTGGCTGCAGGGGGGGGGTGGAGGAGGAATAGGATAGGGAGTTCCAGACCCGAGCCAAGGGCCACAGGGAAGTCTGGCTGCAACAGAGGAGGCACCGGGAACAGAGGAGGCACCGGGAAAAGCGGCGGGAAGGGAGGAGGACGGGCAGAGGACGGCCGTAAAAGGACAGGAAAGAGAAGTGGGAACGGCGACGGAGACTGAGGGGAGAGTGGGAGAGGAGGTGCCAGAGGCGGAGCAGCGGGAGGAGGTCGGAGAGGTGCCGGCCACAGCCCTGGAAGGAGAGGAGAAGGGGAGAGGGGCGATGCCGGAGGGGGGGAACACGGAGTGATCGAGAGAAGGGGAGGAGGAGGTGAGGGAGATGAGGAAGGAGCTGGGGGTTAGGGGGGGTGATGGTTTCCCCGCTGCCGGCATTGACGAAGAGAGGGAAGAGGAGGGGGAGGTCTGGGGATAGGAAGAGGGAGATGGGCGGGGGGGAGGCGAAGCGAGTAATGGGAGAGAAGGGGGGAGTTGGGGAAGAAGCTCCCACAGCGCTGACCCCTCCCGATGCACAACTGCCGGGGGCACCCACTGGGGGGTGGCAGGGGGGGGGACAGAGGATGCTGGATCCCCGGTACTCTTTCCAATCGTTTTCGGGGTTGATGGGGTGGAGGAGGATGGTGGTGAGCCCAGGGAGTAGGGAACCCGGGAGCCGAACACCATTCCAGCATCCTGGGCTGGAGAGATGGAGGAGAGTGGGGGGGACACCTGAAAGGTGGTCGGAGGCACCGCTGGAGGAGATGGAACATGGGAGCATCAGGTGCGCCTCCTGTTTTGTTTTTGTGTTTTGGGGATTAGTATTGTGTGATGTGTAAAATGTATTATGGCAGGGGTTATTTTTGTTACGGTAAATGTGAGGGGAATATGGGAGGGTGTTAAGAGAAGGGCGGTTTTTGGGTATTTAGAGGGGGTGGGTTTTGATGTTTGTTTTATACAGGAGGTTCACCTAAGGGATAGTGGGGATGTTTTAAGGTTTAGGAGGGAGTGGGACAAGGGAGAGTCGGTGTGGGGCATAGGGGGGTTTCAATCATCGGGGTGGGGATTCTGTGTGGGAATAGGGAGGTGAAGGTGGAGGGCACTTTTGTGGTTATGCAGGGTAGAGTACTGGGAGCGGATGTCACGATAAGGGAGAGTAGGTATAGGGTTATTGTGGTGTACGGGCCACAGTTGGCGATGGGCAGGAGAGAGATGGTGGACTGCCTGGCGCCGCTGTGTGCTACAAATAGACACTTAGTGATAGGGGGGGGGGGATTTCAAAGTAGATATAGGGAGGGAGTGGGATAGTAGTGCAGGAGCCGTCGCCGGACTAATGGCAAGCCATGGTCTGGTGGATGGGGGCCTGCACACTGTTCCGGCGATGGCATGGCCAACATGGCGCAATGCTGGGGGTCGAGCGGATGCTCTACTATATTTTCCTATCTAGGTCTCTGGGTCAGTTGTCTGGGTGCTTGTTGCCTGTGTTCTTTTCAGACCACGATGGGGTGCTCCTGCAGGTGGGGGCACCAGTCTGCCTCTTCGGTAGGGGGTACTGGAAGTTAGAACGGGAGGTGCTGGATGGGCAGGCTTTCGTCAATGCTTTTTTATTTTTTATTTAGGGGGCTTGAAGGCCTCCGGTCCATGTGTGAGGGGGTGTTAGAGTGGTGAAATAGTGAAGGTGAGGATGAGGGTTTTAATAATAGGACAGTGGAAGAAGAAAAAGAGGGAGGAAAGGAGGGAGGTGGATCATATCCAGAGGCAGCTAGAACTCGAGCTCGAGGCAGGCAACCTCGGCGGGTCGGCAGACTGGGAGAAATCCACTGCCCTAAAGGCGCAGCTAAGGTAGGTGCATGAGCGGAAGGCACGCGCTTTCCTGATGCGGGCGCGTAGTGGTTTTATAGAACACAACGAAACATGTTCGGCCATGTTCTTTAAATCAGTAAGGGAAAGGCAGAGTAGGAAGGTAATGTATGGGGTTAGAAAGCGGTAGAATAGTGAGAGAGACGGAGGAAATGGTCAAGGTGACCATGGAGCATTTCCAAGGTTTCTTTCAAGAGAGGGCAGTAGATGTAGAGCAGGGAAATGTATTTTTAGAACAAGTGTCCCGGCAAGTGCCGGAGGACATTAGAAAAGCAATGGAGGCTGCCCGGGATGGATGGGCTGCCGGCTGAGTTTTACCTCAAGTTTTGGGGTATACTTGGGCCAGTAGTCCTAAAAGTCTTGAAGGCCGTCCTCGAGACAGGGGATCGATGGCCATAGGTGTGCTGTCACTATTTTCTTTTCAGGGTGTTAGGCAGGTTAGGTTTTGGGGAGAAGTATATAGGGTGGATCCGTGCTTTATATCTCGGAGCAGGGTGCCGGGTGAACGTAAACGGTCACATGGGGGTGACGTTTTTGACCTCGAGTCTGGGGTCAGGCAGGGATGCTCGCTCTCGGCACTCCTCTTCGTTCTGTACATGGAGCCTCTGGGGGCTGCCATTAGGGCAGAGACAGGGGTGGAGGGCATGCTTATCCCTTGACGCGGTGGGCTGCATGTTAAGATGACCCAGTACACAGATGACACTTCCTTGTTGTTATGCAAGGACTCGTGCCTGACTAGGTCCCTTGCCATCATAGGGGAATTCACCCGAGCGTCGGGAGCGGTCCTCAATCACGCTAAGTCATCCGTTAAGTATTTCAGAAGATGGAGTGGGAGGACGGATGTGCCTGGGGTGTAGCGGGGCCCTGAAGATTCTCTGGGTCCTTTTTGAGACCTCTGGCTCAGCGACGCTGAACTGGAACAGGAGCATCGCAGTGGTGCAGAGGAAGGTGGGGATGTGGAGGGCTAGGCCATTGTGTTTTATAGGCAAGGTCCTGGTCCTCAAGGTGGATGTGTTGCCGTCACTATTGTATATGGCACACATCTACCCATTGCCAGCTAGTCTGAGAGGGCCTCTAGTGTGGCTGGTGTTCCAGTTCATGTGGGGTGGCAGGTTAGAGTATGTCGCGAGGGTACGCATGCTCTGTCCCATCGGGGAGGGAGGTACCACATTTCCCCCTCAAGCTGGATTACATTTTTGTTTCTCATTTGTTGACTGAGCTGGCTCATCCGGTAATACACCCGTCTGGTTATTTCCTGCGGGTGTTTTTCTCTTACCAGGTGAGAAGCGTAATGGTGTGGACTAACACGGGTCCTCGGCCGGAACAGCTTCCATGGCACTTTGGCCATGCGGCCAAGTGTCTGCGTGGTCACCCCGAGTTTGAAGTTGCCCGAGTAGGTTTAGATCACAGGCACCTGTACGAGGTGGTGAGACGGGGAGTGTGTCCCGGGCCCGTGTATTCCGGCTGTGGTTTTGGACAGAGTGCAGGTGCGAGGTCTGGATAACAGGCTCAAGGACCTGAATGTGAAAGTACAGTACAACCCCAATCAAAGCAAGAACAGAATGACATTCTTTTCAATATTTTCTCAATATTGTAATATGTTCTACTGGAAACCTGTCTCTATCTATGTGTGTGTGATAATGTGTACATCTCCCTCCAATGCGACACCCCCAGGCACGAGCCCGCTTTGAGAAGGTTCTGGAGGTGGTGACCCGCTTCAGCCCTCGCTACATTCCTAATTACGTTTGTTAATAGTGTTAGTGTATGGTTGATTTACAGTTATGTGTGTGGATGGATGGATGCATTCACAGCGATCAGGTTGTTGGGGGTGAACTGGGAGCACAGTGCTGTAGCACAGTTAAAATACATTTGCTTTCCAAACAGTTTTTTGCGCCATTGTATTTTGAAATTTGCAAAAGGCAAACTGACAGCCACAACCAACCATAGACATATAATCCATAGATGGCAGTTCCCATTCAAGTCAAGGCTGGCAGCCATTGCTAGTGTGCCCATGAGTTTAACAGTCAAATTGCCAGGATTTGAGGTTTCAAAACTCTATGGAATATATGTCTATGGCCACAATGCAACAAGCTGTTCCACAGATAGGAGTGATAGGAGTGGGAAAAAGGTGCTAGTGCATTGATAAGCACACCAAAGACGGCATTAACGATAAATAATAGATGGCACTACACAAAAAGCCTATTTCACACCATAGCCTGCTGAATTTGCAAGATAACTTTTTTTTTTCATTTAGATTTCGTCCCAAATGAAAATGTAGCACTGACTCGCCCATGCATTGATGTTTCAGCGTTGTCTCAATGAAGAGTTCGGCATTCGACTAGCCATGTGCGACATGCACATGCAGTTACAAGCCTGCTAGAGTTAGCGGTAGGCAGGCAAGCAATATCCACCATCATAGTACAGATGAAGCCTGACCTGGAATGTGAATGTAACTGAAGCTGACTAGCTTTATAAAAGCCTGAGTAATATACCACTCTGGTGACATACACTGACCACCATTCCCTTGTATCTCTCTGTTAGTCTAATGGCTGGGATGCCAGTGAGATAGATGTTCAATAGGAGACATAAGGAGTCAACTCCACCTATGGCTTCCTCTCCATGTACACGTGAGTATCCTCCCTTCAGCTCCTCAGTGTCTTTTTAGAAGGTTTATTAATGCATTATTTCCCTCTACAAGCACCCCATTCCCAACCTGCCTCGGATGAATGAGACCGAGTGCAACCCCCCAGTACCACCACCTCGTCTCACTGAAGAACAATGAAGGCAACACTGAGGAGTACAATTACAGTACCATGGTCCAAGAGAGAGAGTCGACATGAATGAGTAGTGCCGAGGGCAGAAGGGTTACGAGAGGAATCACATAAAGTGTGTAACAGAGTTAAGCTGTAAGCTCAGTCCACATCTAGCTTGAAATGTCGCAGATGGAGCCTTTTGGGTGGCTCAAACCGCTGGTACGTTGTCAACGAGGACGGTCACGTGTCTTTGCGAGTAGAGGATCACTGGTTCGAGCCCAGTGTAGGAGAGTGACATTTGAGGCATTATGCACCTGATTCAAATTATCAACACTTGATGGTAAGTTTGAATTGGCTGTGTAGTGCTAGGGCAAAAACAAAAATGTGTACCCCTTTGGGTCCCCAGGACCAGGATTAAGAAACACTGTTCTATCTAGACTAATCACATTCCCCACCTCATCTCTCCCTGGCTACCGTATGTAGACATGATCCAACTCTGAACACACTATACGTCAAATATTGTTTGTGTACCTGTTTGCTTTCTTTGCCGACCACATGCATGTCGGTTAGATTTGAGAGCATTGCTTGTTTGTTTTTTTAAGTTTCAGTGTTGCTACAGTTAGCAAATAAAGTAAATGTAACACTATGTTTTTCAGGTGATTCTCTAGAGGACTAGCCCTCGGAATGCAATTAGTTTAATCTGGTGTGTTATCTGGGGCTGGGGAAAAAGTGTGACACCAATCAGGCCCCAGAGTGCTGGAGTACCACGATGAGAATGACCAGATCGAGATGGAATCAACACACTCGACGCAAGATCCAGCTTGATCTGATACAGGGCTCTCCTGGAGAGTTACCATCTTGTAGGTTTTCTCCAACCCTAATCTAGTGCACCTGATTCTAATAACTAGCTGGTTGATAAACTACAGGAGGGTAACTCTCCATGAGATCTGAACCTCCACCTAGTCCCCCCACCTTTTTCTCTTGTAACCTCTCTCCCTCTACTATAGCCGTCTTTAGTGATTGGAATGAGAGGGATGTAAACACAGACAACTTGCAGCTGTGTGATTCATTCACCATTACGTCATAATTTAAAATTAAGTGAATAATCATTGTTTCATATTCTTGTTTATGGTAAGGAGGTCCAGTAGGTTAATATGAAGAGTACTGATGATTGTATTACAATCACGTTAGTACGGTTGACATGAGTGAAATACGTATATATTTTTTAATGTTTTGGTATTGTAATACTTTCTGTAACTGGGTCTCATCACCTGTTGCTTGCATTTCAATAGCTAAGATTATGAATTAGACACAGGGGTGGGTCTAGCCTTTTGGGGGCCCTTAGAGAGATTTGGTTGGGGGGCCCCCACCTACATTTTAGTCATTTAGCACACGGTATTATCTAGAGCAACATACAGCAGCAATTAGGGTTAAGTGCCTTTCTCAAGGGCACATCGGCAGATTATTCACCGTGCCCCCGGGCATGTGCCCAGTCGGTATACGGTCATAAAAAAAAATATATATATATTTTACTTTACCTTTATTTAACCAGGTAAGCCAGTTGAGAACAAGTTCTCATTTACAACAGTGACCTGGCCAGGATAAAGCAAAGCAGTGCGATTAAAAACAACACAGAGTTACACATGGGATAAAACAAAATATACAGTCAATAGCACAATAGAAAATATATATACAGTGTGTGCAAATGTAGTAAGTTATGGAGGTAAGGCAATAAATAGGCCATAGTGCAAAATAATTACAATGTAGTATTACCACTGGAGTGATAGATGTGCAAATAGTGATACTGGGGTGCAAATGAGCAAAATAAATAATATGGGGATGAGGTAGTTGGGTGGGCTAATTACAGATGGGCTGTGTACAGGTGCAGTGATCGGTAAGCTCCTCTGACAACTGATGCTTAAAGTTAGTGAGGGAGATAAGTCTCCAGCTTCAGAGATTTTTGCAGTTCGTTCCAGTCATTAGCAGCAGAGAACTGGAAGGAATGGCGGCCAAAGGAGGTGTTGGCTTTGGGGATGACCAGTGAGATATACCTGCTGGAGCGCATACTACGGGTGGGTGTTGCTATGGTGACCAATGAGCTAAGATAAGGCAGGGATTTGCCTAGCAGTGATTTATAGATGACCTTGAGCCAGTGGGTTTGGCAACGAATATGTAGTGAGGGCCAGCCAATGAGAGCGTACAGGTCACAATGGTGGGTAGTATATGGGGCTTTGGTGACAAAACGGATGGCACTGTGATAGACTACATCCAATTTGCTGAGTAGAGTGTTGGAAGCTATTTTGTAAATGACATCGCCAAAGTCAAGGATCGGTAGGATAGTCAGTTTTACGAGGGCATGTTTGGCAGCATGAGTGAAGGAGGCTTTGTTGCGAAATAGGAAGCCGATTCTAGATTTAACTTTGGATTGGAGATGCTTAATGTGAGTCTGGAAGGAGAGTTTACGGTCTAACCAGACACCTAGGTATTTGTAGTTGTCCACATATTCTAAGTCAGAGCCGCCGAGAGTAGTGATTCTAGTCGGGCAGGTGGGTGCAAGCAGCGTTCGATTGAAGAGCATGCATTTAGTTTTGCTAGCGTTTAAGAGCAGTTGGAGGCTACGGAAGGAGTGTTGTATGGCATTGAAGCTCGTTTGGAGGTGTCCAATGAAGGGCCAGATGTATACAAAATGGTGTCGTCTGCGTAGAGGTGGATCTGAGAGTCACCAGCAGCAAGAGCAACATCATTGATATACACAGAGAATAGAGTCGGCCCGAGAATTGAACCCTGTGGCACCCCCATAGAGACTGCCAGAGGTCCAGACAACAGGCACTCCAATTTGACACATTGAACTATCTGAGAAGTAGTTGGTGAACCAGGAGAGGCAGTCATTTGAGAAACCAAGGCTATTTATTCTTCCAATAAGAATGCGGTGATTGACAGAGTCGAAAGCCTTGGCCAGGTCGATGAAGGACGGCTGCACAGTACTGACTTTTATCGATCGCGGTTATAATATCGTTTAGGACCTTTAGCGTGGCTGAGAAACCAGATTGCATAGCGGAGAAGGTACGGTGGAATTCGAAATGGATGGTGATCTGTTTGTTAACTTGGCTTTCAAATACTTTCGAAAGGCAGGGCAGGATGGATCAAGAGTGTCACCCCCTTTGAAGAGGGGGATGACCGCGGCAGCTTTTCAATCTCTGGAGATCTCAGATGATACGAAATGTTGAACAGCTTGTAATAGGGGTTGCTACAATTTCGGCGGCTAATTTTAGAAAGAAAGGGTCCAGATTGTCTAGCCTCGCTGATTTGTAGGGGGTGGGGGGGGGGGGTAGCCAGGTGGAAAGCATGGCCAGCCGCAGCAAAATGCTTATTGAAATTCTCTATTATCATAGATTTATCGGTGGTGACAGTGCCTAGGCAGCGAACAGCCTGAGACAAAATTATGCACACACCTGCAGCCAATAAGAGGGGACGCTTCCCCTCAATCAGCCTCCCATTATCTTCAGCGACTGGACTAGACTGAAGAAGCCAAGAAGAGACGAAGACTGAGGATGAAGATAACGCTGTCAATTTCCAGTTCTCGACGTCATCCTATAATGAGCACACCGGGAAGTTTTCCACCCCCAAAAGCTCTTTTCAGAACTCAATGCCGCTGTTCCTCCATGGCGGCTGCAGACTCCCACGACCTTTGTTTTGTGTGTTTGGGTTCACAGCACGCCAAGGACGGCATCAGCGATCCCCCTATTTGCGCCAGCTGCACCCTCCTTCCATTGAAGGAGAGGAAGCAGCGCTGGGCATTTTTTTAGGGAGGATATTCCCTTTGAGGATGTGCTATCAGTGTTAGCCTCAGATTCTGAGGCATCATCTGAGGGCGCTGACTCAGGAGATGACAGGGATATTGGGGAAGAGATGGATATTCTAGCGGAACAATCTATGAACCATGATTTTAAGACCCCATTTCCATTGGAAAGGGCAAGGTATTTTTCATCCCTGGGCGATGATGATGCGGGCTCTGAGAATTCAGCAGTCACATCATACGCCACAGCCTCTCTGCGCTCTGACTTTCCAGGGCTCATCGAGAGACCTGCCGAGCGCCTACAGATTAAGCTGCCCGCCATTCCCTCCAACCCGGAAGTGGATATGATGGAGGGTGGTCCTTATTCCAGGCCCAGGAGGGCGGCGGAGCCTCTGGCACCGACCATGCCCTCGCTTGGTAAGTATGTGGAGGGCTCATGGGAGGCATCTTTAGCGGCGCGTTCGCCGGCTAAGGCGTACCTCCCATTCACCAGAGTGGAAGGCAGACAGCAGGGCCTTTCAAGGGGAATCCCTAGGCTCGAGAGCGCCCTGGCTGTGTATCTCGTGGCGGGTTTGAATCCCTGGCCCTCGTCCAAGAAAGCCGTTCTACCCACACAGAAGGACAGACTCACAGCACAGCTGGTTGAGAAGTCCTTCGTGTTAGGAGCACAGGCCGTAGCAGCGGCGAATAATATTGCCCTCCTAGCAGCCTCTCTGTCCCGCCTAACAACGGGTAAGTCTGAGCTCACTGGGGAGGAAGTGGAAGAGGCATCCAGGATTTCTGGCGCTATTCTCCACTTAAGTCAGGCATCAGCTGTGTGTACGGGGAGGTCCATGGTCACTTCGGTGGTGGTGGAACGACACCTTTGGCTGTCTATGACAGCCATGAAAGAGGCAGACAGAGCCGCGTTACTGAACGCCCCCATCTCTGACGACGGCCTGTTTGGGGTCGCCGTCAAGGATGCGACGGAGCGTTTTATGAGGCTTGATGAGGAGAGGAAGCAGCTGGCCAGACACCTGCCACTGGCAGGAAGACTCGGCCCTGCACCGAAACGAACGTCAAGCTCCACCGTCTCAAGTAGACAGCGGTCTACAGCGAGGCGTCGTGCCCTGCACCATGCAGCGACTTCTGGCAGCAGAGAAGCGGGCCCCGCCACTCCTGCGGAGCCAGAGGTCCCAACCGTGCCGTTGACAAGAGAGGTCGTCAGAGCGTCTTCTTGGAAGCACCCGAGGGGTGGCCAGAAGAGAAGGCGTCAATGACGTGGCGAGAATGGGAGACGGCGCAGTGGCTGGTCAGACTGTGCCCACTATTCCCCCCCACCCTTCTGTTGAGGGTATGGAGGGAACTGTTGTTGTTGATGTTTTGAATAAAGAGTTGGCTCCAATTGACTGTCACAAGAGAGCCCCTTTTCCATGATACATCCGAGAACGTTCAGACTCCTTCACTCTCTCACACCACTGAGTGTAGCTCAGCCCACCAAGGGTGCGTAGCTGAGTACACACGAGGCAAGTGTAAAAAAGGTATCAAGGCGTTGCCTTGTGTTACCTCAAAAACCTCACTTTACAGACTCCTAGGAGTGCTGTAGTGAGTGTCTCACATAGCAGGCTGCAGTCTCAGCCAGATAATGGCATGATGACGCGACCGCTATTCGGGGACGGCGCTCTGTCTCAGGCTAACACCTCAGTCAGTGCAGTTCAGACCCGTGCTGCGTTCATGGAGGGCCGGAATACTACGGTTACGAGTTTAACCAATGTATCGGCGCCCCCGTTTCTCTCAGAACGCGCTGACATTTCCTCTCCCTTTCTGGGGAGGCCCGCCTTGGGCCGTTCCACCACTTCAGTGTTGGGCAACAGCGGCGGCGAGGGCCATAGAGGAATACAGGTCCTTCCTACTGAAAGTACCACTGCGTCGCTCTCCTCCGCTTTCTCTGCATTGCTGGGAGTGGCAGCGAAGCTTCACTCTCTCCCACTGGCTAGACCAGGTGCTGGAGAAGGGTTATGCCATCCAATTCCATTGGACCCCGCCCCCATTCAGGGGAGTGGTGGAGACGGTGAGGAAAACACCCGAAAAAGTGGCCGCTCTGGTTTCAGAGATTACGGAACTTTTGGCGAATGAGGCGGTCACAGTAGTTCCCCAGGAGCAAAGGAACAAAGGGCTATATTCGCCCTATTTCCTGGTGCCCAAAAAGACGGGGGAATGAGGCCGATATTGGATTTACGCATTCTCAACGAGAGCGTAGCCAAACGGAATGCCTTCCGAATGCTAACGACAAAACGTCTAATAATAATAATAACCCATTTAGCAGAATGCTTTTATCCAAAGCAACTTAGTCATGTGCGCATACATTTTTACATATGGGTGGTCCCAGGGATCGAACCCACTACCCTGGCGTTACAAGCGCCATGCTCTACCAATTGAGCTACAGAGGACCACGAATGTGTCCAGAAGGGAGACTTTTGTATAAGCATAGACCTAAAGGACGCGCACTTTCATGTGCCTTTCATCCGTCTGAGGTTCGCTGTGAATTGGAAAAGAGCACGCCCTGGCCCAGTCATCAGATTGTCTACCTGGGGATACAGCTAGACACTAATGATGAGGGCTCGAATTTCGGACCCTCGAAGGGTAGCCCTGAGAAGGTTTCGTCCGAATTTCACGGTAACGGCGCTGTCAGTCATGTCACTCTTGGGTCTCATGTCGTCAGCCCATTTCGTGGTCCTGCTGGGACTCCTGCGCATGCGGAGGATGCAGCGATGGTTCGCCCAACTAAGACTAGACCCAGTGTATCAACGTCGTCAGTTGGTGGTGGTTCCTCTCTCGTTCAGTGCAGATCTGAACTATTGGAGAGACCCGAGCGTTCTTATGCACGGAGTCCCAATAGGCAAAGTGTCCTCCTACATTCCAGTGTTTACAGATGCCTCTCTGACTGAATGGGGAGGGACATGTCAGACCCAAGCGATAGGAGATGTGTGGCCTCTTTCGAGTCGCCACATCAACCTCTTGGAGTTGGAAACGGTTCGACTGGTTCTGACCCACTTTGCGTCTACCCTTCAGGGTCGCGATGTGTTGGTCTGGTCAGACAACCAGACCACAGTAGCCTACATAAATCGCTAGGGAGGAGTCAGGTTTCCTGCACTCCACCGGTTGGCGGAGGAATTGTGGTTGTGGGCTCACGAGCACCTTTGCTCATTGAGAGCAGCACATATTCGGGGCTACTTGAACGTGGGAGCAGACCTCATGACTCGAGGGGGTCCTCGAGATGACAAGTGGCGTCTGCACCTGGACATTGTTCTCCAGATTTGAGAACAGTTTGGAAGAGCCGAGGTGGACTTATTCGCGTCACGTGTGAACGCGCATTGTCCTCTATGGTTCTCTCTGAGGGAACAGGACGAACCGCCACTGGGGAGGGACAGGTTTGCGCACCGACCGTGGCCGAGAGTTCTCCTGTATACATTCCCACCGCTGTCCTGCTTCTCCCAATGTTAGCCAGGGTGAGATCAGGCGGGCTGTCAATAATATTGGTGGCACCCGATCGCCCGGGGGCTCCATGGTTCGCGGAGATGAGTCAGATGTCGATTGCGCCACCTTGGCCAATTCCACATCGACGGGACACGATGTCTCAGGCGGGGGGCTCGATAGGGCGATTGCCCATAATCGGCCAACCACTGAAGGCTTGGCTCCTGAGAGGGACAGGCTAGAGCGCCGTGGGTTATATGATTCAGTAATCAGGACCATACAGGGTTCACGTGCCAGTTCCACTTCAAGGGTGTATGCCAGTAAATGGAACGTGTTTTCACAGTGGTGTGTCACAGAGAATATAGACCCCATGAACTGTCGGTTTGAGAGTGTACTCTCGTTCCTGCAGTTTGTTTGATAAGCAGCGATCACCCGCCACCATTAAGGTGTTTTCAGCAGCGATTTCAGCTTGTCACAAGGGTTTTGGCAGAGACACTGTCTTCAGCCACCCTCTAGTGAAACGTTTCTTATTAGGAACGCGGCGGCTTAGGCCAATGCCTAGAGCCACGCTTCCTCAATGGGATTTGGCTTTGGTACTCGAAGCGCTCTATGAGTCGCCGTTCGAGCCATTGAATCAAATACCCCTCAAGATGCTGTCTATGAAGACGGCACTGTTGCTCGCTTTGACTACTGCTAAGCGTGTCAGTGATTTGTGTGCTCTTTCGACGAGACCCGACTTCCTTGCCATTAATGGCGATTTGAGCAGAGCGGTGTTACGTCCTAACCCGGCATTTAGCTCACATAGATCACAGACCGTGGAGCTGTGGGCTTTTTCTCCCCCTCCCCATTGTGAGAGGAGAGAGGAAAGGCTCCATCACCTGTGCACAGTGCGTGCTTTGGCGTGTTACGTTGAGCGCACAGCAGCGATTAGGTCATCGTCTCAGCTGTTTGTGTGTCACGGTGCGGCTGCACTAGGTAGACCACATTCAAAACAGCATCTGTCTCATTGGCTTTGCGAAGGCATTGAGACAGCTTATGAGGCAGCGGGGCGACAATTGTCTCAGGGTATAAGAGCCCACTCTACTCGTGGAGTAGCAGCTTCTACTGCCCTTTTCAGAGGAACAGGGGTAGAGGATATCTGTGCAGTGGCGTCGTGGTCGTCACCGTCTCCAATTATCCGTTTCTATCTCTTGGATATGTCTTCTAACTCTTTGGCTCAGTCTGTACTCAGCATGGCTGAGGGGAGGACTTGAGGTAAGAGAGAGGAATGCAGGACCGAGGAGACAGGTCTCTTTCAGGTCCGCTTCTGATAGACATGTTTTAGCATGACTCCTGACTGACATGTTCAGTACAGTAGAAGGCATGTATTAATCTGCCCACCAGTGAATAACTGTGTTGAGGCTGAATGATGAGGGATAATAGTAGTAACCTTGGTTACAGTACTATTAGACCGGTCATGACAATTTTGACGGAATGTGACGTCATCTATCTGCTTGTTCAGATTAGTATGGCCCGTATTCTGGTGATCTGCCCACCAGACATTGGTGATGCCATTGGACTAGGTGGGGCAGATTTGAACCGATGACGCAGTATATTGACACAGGGACTTGGTCGCAGCCATTGCTAGGCCCAACGTTTTCATTTAGATGGGAAGTGTTGGGCTCGGCAGGGAGTACATTTTGGAGCGTTGGAGCTCCACGATATAGAACGATAGTTACCGGAGTGTAACTCCAGTTCTATGAGTGGAGTGGAGCCCCATAGGACTTAAGGTCCTGCCGACCCTCTAGTCTCGCTGAAGATAATTTCTCGGGAGGCTGATTGAGGGGAAGTGTCCCCTCTTATAGGGACACCTGTACTCCTATTGGCTGCAGGTGTGTGCATAATTTTGTCTCAGGCCGTTCACTGCCTAGGCAGCGGGGTAAACCAATAGGAGCAGAGCTCCCCTATGGGGCTCCGCTCCACTCATAGAACTGGAGTTACACTCCGGTAACTATCGTTACACCTGTATGCAATTCACTACTGAATGTTTGCCATCAGATATCTTATAATGGCTTTCTGCCAGAAGTCAAAGAGCTCTGGATGAGCCATCTGTACTGCTGCAATTTTTTCCCTGTGCTTCCTGCTAGTGTTTTCCCTCCTCTGTTCTTCTCCCTTCTGCTCAGTATACAGATGCTGCTCTTCCTTCAGAAAAAACAACTTTGTTCATTTGCACAATTTCTCATTCACTTTCACTTGTAAATCTCCACACTCACCAAAAATTACATCTGTTAGCTAATAGTTATGCTTGTATAATTTTCTGAGCTGGATTTGCCTGTCTTTGCAATTAGTTTGTTCATTTTAGTTTGTTTGCATTTAGCTAACAGTGTCTGTGATTTCGCTATTAGTTTTTTAGCATTCTGGTAATAGAGGCCCAATGGGCTTTCTTGCATTTTTTGCGCCCCCTTGTGTGCTATACTGGTAATACCGTACATCCCGGGATGAGAGAAGGACGGTATGACAATATGAAAATCTGGATACAGCCCAAGCCTAAACTAAATCACAACCACCTCGCCCTTTCGGTTCCTCTCCATCTAAAATGTAGTAGAATTAGCTATCTAACAACAAGATAAGTAATATTGAATATGTTAAGCCCATCTTCCAATTACCACACTTGCAGGAGTTGGACATTAGTGGCAACTTATTCAATTATTTTCAGTCATCAGAAATATGCAGCACGTCCACAGGGCTGAGAAAGCTGGATGTATCTGGGAATACTTTTGAATTCTTTAGCATCACAGCCAATGTTTTTCCTCACCTTCAGACATTACACCTTTCCATCTGTTGTTACGTTTCCACTAAGAAACAATAAACTGTAACTTAACATAAAAGGGAACTAACAAATGAGCCACGGACAAGTAAAACTAAATAGATGGGGTTTTAAAATGGGTTTTCAAAGACACTCATGGGGGTGTCCACTGAAAGTTGACTAGCAACAAGAAACTGGGTCCAAAACAAAACCCCACACCAACTTATAATATGGAGTTAAAAGTAAGTGGAGCTAACCAAAGGGGAGAACACAAGATAAAAGGCTTTGTTTTCCCAAAATTAAAGATGACACCTTAAACCGTGGTCAAGCACTTTCAACATCTCTCCTGCCAACTGGAGCATTGGCTTTGCAGCTGTTAAATAGTACCTGTGCCAGCACAGGTGAAACTAACGACTGATTAACAAGGCGACAGGTGCAACACATCCTGCCAGCAAGGATGATTCCAATCACTACACTTCCACACTTAAACAGAACCAACCTCAAGATTGAAAAGCGAAGATTTGAGAAAAACCTAAACCTGTAACACTGTGTAAGCACGGAATGGGATTTTCCAGACAGATATTTTCTAACAAACGTGTCCAGTCTTTATTTGAGTTGGGTCCACATGTCTCTAGAAATAATGGATATTGTGCTACAGAGCCTCAACTCCTCACTAGTAAACCTGAAACGGAATTATACAGGTGAACATACGCTTAAGACTCTTGTGAATACAGATTGCCACATACCTACACTGAGGACACTCCAGCTGAATTATAACAACATAATTATGTCATAGGAACTGGTGCAATCATGCACTCAGGTGACTGAGCTGGGCTTGGTTTCCCAAAAGCAGCTTATGTTCATCATAAGAACATTCGTAGGTACAGTGTCCATATCAGAACGCTTTCAGTCTCAGTAAGATTTGAGTCATTCTCACAAGGATTTTAATCATTCTCATAAGGAGTTGGTTGAGTCATTATCATAAACGGTTGAGTCATTGTCACATGGATTTGAGTCATTCTTGCAAGGATTTGAGTCAGCAGGATTTGAGTCATTCTCATAAGGAGTTGATTCACTCAGGCTAGCAATAAAAACAGATTCAAAAAACAGATGAAAGAGACACAGACATTTGTATGAATTGTGTATTGTATTTTGCATTGTAAATTATTGTATTTTATTATGTATGTGATACGTGGTTGGGATATGACTGAGATATGTGGTTGTCTCGCCTGAATATCTTGCAAATATAGTGCTATGTATATTATGTATTTTATTTGTTATGTTTCCTATTTGGACCCCAGGAAGAGAAGCCGCTGCCTCGGCAGCTGCTAATTGGGGACCCTAATAAATACACAAAAAAAACATTTCATGTATTTGAAACAATTGGTCAGTCCAAAATTACTTTTATCTGTCATGGAAATAGATGTATTTTCTGTTACCAAGTCATTTACGGTTTCTATGCCGTTAGTTTTCCATGTGGACCAATTTATCGATGTCACAGTTGAGTGTAGAAGTGGTGTGGAATCAAGCGCAGGACACACAGAGGCTTCGTACTGACGTCTTTAGTGAAGACAAAAAGAACAAGCCAAACACGGCTACATACAACCTGGCAGGCAAGCGAACTTTACGCACACCGGTAAAGTACATACAAAGGCACAAAAGTGCGGAGCTCTACTACTACACCGAACAGAGAGACAAAAATGAACTAGCATCCCACAGTGACAACGAACAATTACACACAACAAATGTCAAAACTCAAGAGAACTTATAGGATGCATAGTTAACACTAACAAGGAACAGGTGTAACAAAACAGACAAAACCAATCAAACATCGAAACATAGAACGGTGGCAGCTAGTACTCCGGAGACGACGACCGCCGAAGCCTGCCCGAACAAGGAGAAGGAGCAGCCTCGGCCGAAACCTTGACAGTACCCCTCCCTTGACGCGCGGCTCTAGCCGTGCGCCGACCCCGGCCTCGAGGACGACCAGGAAGACGCGGAGCAGGGCGCGTGGGATGACCACGATGGAACTCGGTCAGAAGAGACGGGTCTAGGATGTCCCTCCTCGGCACCCAGCACCGCTCCTCCGTGCCGTACCCCTCCCACTCCATGAGATATTGGAGACCCCCCATCCGGCGTCTCGAATCTAGGATGGACCGAACAGTGTACGCCGGAGCCCCCTCGATGTCCAGCGGAGGTGGAGGAGTCTCTTCTATCTCATAGTCCTGGAGTGGACCAGCTACCACCGGCCTGAGGAGAGACACATGGAACGAGGGGTTAATATTCTTGTAATCAATTGGCAGTTGTAACCTGTAACACACCTCGTTCAATCTCCTCAGGACTTTAAAAGGCCCCACAAACCACCGACCCAGCTTCCGGCAGGGCAGGCGGAGGGGCAGGTTTCTGGTCGAGAGCCAGACTCGATCTCCAGGTGCGTACACTGGCCCCTCACTGCGGTGGAGATCGGCGCTCGTCTTATGTCGACGGATGGCTCGCTGCAGATGGATGTGTGCAGCGTTCCACGTCCCCTCCGAGCGCCGCACCCACTCATCCACCGCAGGGGCCTCGATCTGGCTCTGATGCCAAGGTGCCAGAGCCGGCTGGTACCCTAACACACACTGGAAAGGAGTTAGTTTAGTGGAGGAGTGGCGGAGAGAGTTCTGTGCCATCTCGGCCGAGGGAACATACCTCGCCCACTCCTCCGGCCGGCCCTGGCAATACGACCTCAGAAACCTACCCACATCCTGGTTGACACGTTCGACCTGCCCATTACTCTCCGGGTGGTAACCCGAGGTAAGGCTCACCGAAACCCCCAAACGCTCCATAAACGCTCTTCAGACTCTGGAGGTAAACTGGGGGCCTCGATCAGACACTATATCCTCGGGTACCCCGTAATGCCGGAAGACGTGGGTGAATAGAGCCTCAGCGGTCTGTAGGGCAGTAGGAAGACCCGGCATGGGAAGTAGACGACAGGCCTTCGAGAACCGATCCACAATGACCAGGATGGTGGTATTCCCCTGTGAGGGGGGAAGGTCTGTAACAAAATCCACCGAGAGGTGAGACCAGGGTCGTTGTGGAACGGGCAGGGGTTGTAACGTACCCCTGGGCAAGTGTCTGGGCGCCTTACACTGGGCACACACCGAGCAGGAGGAGACATAAATCCTCACATCCCTGGCTAACGTTGGCCACCAGTACTTTGTGCTAAGGCAGTGCACTGTCCGGCCAATACCTGGATGCCCAGAGGAGGGTGACGTGTGAGCCCAATAAATGAGTCGATCCCGGACCTCGAGCGGGACGTACGTCCGACCAACCGGACACTGTGGAGCGCTAGGGTCGGTGCGTAACGCCCGCTCGATCTCCGTATCGACCTCCCACACCACCGGTGCCACCAGACAAGACTCAGGTAGTATGGGAGTGGGCTCAACGGACCTCTCCTCTGTGTCATACCGCCGAGACAGGGCGTCTGCCTTCCCGTTCTGGGACCCAGGGAGGTAAGTGATCTTAAACACGAACCGGGCTAGAAACATAGTCCACCGAGCCTGGCGAGGATTTAGTCTCCTAGCTGCCCGAATGTATTCCAGGTTACGGTGGTCAGTCAAAATGAGAAAAGGGTGTTGAGCCCCCTCAAGCCACGATACCGGCTTCTGACGCGTCCACCTCCACTTGGAATGGTAAAGCGGGATCCGGATGCGCAAGCACCGGAGCCGAAGTAAACAGGTCCTTCAGTCTCCCAAAAGCCCTGTTTGCCTCAGCTGACCACCGCAAGCGCACCGGACCCCCCTTCAGAAGGGACGTTATGGGAGCTGCCACCTGTCCAAAACCCCGGATAAACCTCCGGTAGTAATTCGCAAAGCCCAAGAACTGCTGCACCTCTTTCACTGTGGTTGGGGTTTGCCAATTACGCACGGCTGACACGGTCAACCTCCATCTTCACCCCCTGACGCGGACAACTGATAACCCAAAAAGGAGACCGACTCCTGGAAGAACAGACATTTCTCTGCCTTGACATACAGGTCATGCTCCAACAGCCTCCTCAACACTCGGCGCACCAGGGCTACATGCTCGGCTCGGGTAGAACTGTACACTAGAATATCGTCTATGTACAAGACCACTCCCTGCCCCTGCATGTCCCGGAAGATCTCATCCACAAAGGATTGGAAGACTGATGGAGCATTCATTAACCCGTATGGCATGACGAGATACTCGTAATGACCCGAGGTAGTACTAAATGCTGTCTTCCATTCATCGCCCTCTCTAATGCGCACCAAGTTGTATGCGCTCCTGAGATCCAATTTTGTGAAGAACCGTGCCCCGTGTAATGACTCCGTCATAGTCGCAATCAGAGGGAGTGGATAACTATATTTCACAGTAATCTGATTGAGACCGCGGTAATCGATACACGGGTGCAAACCTCCATCCTTTTTCTTCACAAAAAAGAAGCTCGAGGACGCAGGGGAAGTGGAGGGCCGTATGTATCCCTGTCTCAGAGACTCGGCAATGTATGTCTCCATTGCCCTCTTCTCCTCTTGTGACAAAGGATACACATGGCTCCATGGGAGTGCAGCTCCTGCCTGGAGGTCTATCGCACAATCCCCCCGTCTATGAGGTGGCAATCGCGCCGCCCTCGCCTTGCTAAACACGAGTGCTAAATCCTCATACTCGGGGGGAACATGCATTGCGGGCATTTGGTTTGGACTCTCCACCGAGGTCGCCCCTACGGAAACACCCAGACATAGCCCCACACACTGGGCAGACCACCCCTTAAGAGCCTTCTCTCGCCACGAAATGGTAGGATCGCGAGTAATCAACCAGGGAAGCCCCAGCACCACCGGATACGCAGGAGAGTCAATCAGGTATAGCTGAATCATCTCCTCATGACCCCCCTGCGTCTCCATCCTAAGTGGCACTGTGACCTCCCTGATCAACCCGGATCCTAACGGACAGCTATCTAGGGCATGTACAGGGAAGGGATTATTAACCGGTAGGAGAGGGATCCCTAACTCTATACAACATTTACGATCTACAAAATTCCCAGCTGCACCTGAATCTACTAGCGCCTTATGCTGGGAACGAGGTGCAACCTGTGGAAAACAAACAGGTATGGTTATGTGCACGACAGAAAGCTCTGGGTAAGTGGGGCGCCTACTCACCTGGGAGGACTCCCCAATGTGTGGCCTGCTGTCTCGTCCTCCAGGAGACCCTCCCCAGCACCTAGCCGCGGTGTGCCCTCCACGGACACAGTTGGTGCAGGGGCGGCCCCCCTCGGGCTCCTTCTCCTCCGTTCTCTAGCGCCAGCACCCCGAGCTCCATAGGACTCGGCTCGGAGGTGCTGGAGGGTGGAATGGGCGACCCCCACCCAGGACGTCCGCGGGTGGCGAGCAGGGTGTCTAGCCGAATGGCCATGTCAACCAATTGGTCAAACGAAAGAGTGGTGTCCCTGCACGCCAACTCTCTACGGACGTCCTCCCTGAGGCTGCAGCGGAAGTGATCTATGAGGGCCCGCTCATTCCACCCTGCATCTGCCGCTAGAGTCCGGAACTCCAGTGCAAACTCTTGAGCGCTCCTCATCCCCTGCCGGAGGTAGAATAGACGCTCCCCCGCCGCCTTCCCCTCAGGTGGATGGTCGAACACTGCCCGGAAGCGGCGGGAGAACTCCGCATAGGTGATCGTTGCGGCGTCTATCCTCCTCCATTCGGCGTTGGCCCACTCCAACGCCTTGCCGGTGAGACAGGAGATGAGGGCGGAAACGCTCTCGTGTCCCGAGGGCACCGGGTGTACGGTGGCGAGGTAGAGTTCGATTTGCAACAGGAAACCCTGACATCCGGCCGCGGTGCCGTCGTACGCCCTCGGGAGCGAGAGCCGAATCCCACTGGGTTCCGGAAGTTGGACAGGTGGACTGACCGATGGTGATGGTGTGGTAGGTGGGGGCGTGGGTACCCCGCTGGCCTCC
This sequence comes from Coregonus clupeaformis, assembly GCF_020615455.1. NCBI lineage: Eukaryota > Metazoa > Chordata > Actinopteri > Salmoniformes > Salmonidae > Coregonus > Coregonus clupeaformis. The sequence goes on along the minus strand of NC_059211.1, from coordinate 12,004,551 downwards.
CATCGATGGAGGGTGTTCATCACCCTATCCAGAGCGTGCCCGATCTGGTTGATTCTGTCCTCCTGTCCACGAAGGCGCTCCTCAATAATCTCGGTAGGTGCGGCTGCTCCTGCTGATTCCATAGTAATGGTGTGTAATTATGTCACAGTTGAGTGTAGAAGTGGTGTGGAATCAAGCGCAGGACACACAGAGGCTTCGTACTGACGTCTTTAGTGAAGACAAAAAGAACAAGCCAAACACGGCTACATACAACCTGGCAGGCAAGCGAACTTTACGCACACCGGTAAAGTACATACAAAGGCACAAAAGTGCGGAGCTCTACTACTACACCGAACAGAGAGACAAAAACGAACTAGCATCCCACAGTGACAACGAACAATTACACACAACAAATGACAAAACTCAAGAGAACTTATAGGACGCATAATTAACACTAACAAGGAACAGGTGTAACAAAACAGACAAAACCAATCAAACATCGAAACATAGAACGGTGGCAGCTAGTACTCCGGAGACGACGACCGCCGAAGCCTGCCCGAACAAGGAGAAGGAGCAGCCTCGGCCGAAACCGTGACAATCGATGAATTCTGAAAAGCTATCCAAGGATTGTGCCTTAAGGGTGTATTTCTAGGCAGTGATATTGGTTCTTGTAGAATACGTTTCATTTTCTTCCATATTGTTTTAGTGTTCTTAAAAATGAATTTGTTAATGTTCTTAGCTTTAACCTTTGAAAATAGACATAACAATATTCTGGGGATGAGCATGCGCATCTTCAATATGTACAGTACCCATTGTTCCTCTTTAGTGCATTTTACTATATGTCGCAAGTAAAAGCTATCATGGCTCAGGAGAAGACCCAGATGCAGACAGTTTCGAAGTAACAAACGTTTATTACAACAACAGGGGGGGCAGGCGAATGACAGGTGAAGGGCAGGCAGAGGTCAGTAATCCAAGGCTATGTCACAAGGTACAAAATGGCAGGCAGGCTCAGGGTCAGGGCAGGCAAAATGGTCAAAACCGGGAAAACTAGAAAACAGGAACTAGAGAAAAACAGGAGACAAAGGTGTCACGAGAATGTATATCTCTAATGAAACTTAATGCTTTGAATAATGCCCAGAGGGTGTAAGGCTCTGGTTTTAATCATGAATTAAATAAAGGTCCACAACCAGCAAGAATGATCTGTATTATTTAAACATAGAATGTTTAAATAGTTTTTAAGTCTCCTTCCTCCTGGAATGTTTGTCTCAGCAGTTTCTAACTCACCCCCTCTGTTAGTGGGTTTACACTACGTTATAACTCTAACACAGTTCACACATTTATACCGCATTTGGGGTGAAATCCTTTAGTCATTATTTTCTAAATACAAATTAATCTATCAATCCACCCTTTGACTAAATTTTTCACACTCAGGGTAAATGTATTTACAAGCATGATTAATCTCAGAGATTAGTTATATTTAACTCCTTCCAATCATAGGCCTTCTTTTTAAGATTTTCCCTATGACCTTCATACGTCAGAACCAATAAATGTTTCATCCAATTGCGGTCTTTCAGGGTCAAAGTCCTCGTTATCCACCAAGCCTGGAGGATCGTATTTCACATTCCACTGGTCAGAGTCCGGAGTCGGTCCATATCTCATTATTTGTTGAGACACACGCATTCTCCAACGCCTTACTCACCAACCCTCGGACACAGGGAACAAAACAACAACCACATAATACAAGAATACCCATACAAACGCTGGCTGCCCCCAAGATGGTGGCAGCTATGGTTTTCCATTTACCAAACATTTCATCAAACCACCCTATCCAAGATGTACTAACTCCTGAGTTCTCAGCCCATTCTTCACTTAGAGCAGTTAATCCTGCAAGAGCTCTGGTGACTGTCCCATCTGGTGCAGTGTTTTTAGGGATAAATGTGCAATAATGGCCCACCATTCTATAGACACCACCCCTTTCTGCCTGATCTAGAGCCAACCTATTTTCCCTAGTCATGAGTGAGGTGGCGGATAATTGTTCAGAGATCCCATTTACTGCATCCCTAGTCTGACCAACAAATCATTGTTGGTCGTAATAGATATATTTAATCCAATCCACATTTTTGTTTATTGTCACCCACCAGAAGAATGTTGTACTAAACCCTTCCCCTACTTGTTTCAGGCTTTGTATTCCTCCGGTACTCCCCTTGGTATCCCAATCGCATTTATCTAACTAGGGCTATTCTCCTTCTTGTCAAAACTCCTCCTACATCTGTTTAACCCTTTCCATGGTTCCTGGTGACTAATTCTAACTAGCTGAACCAGTAGAACCGGGGTGCACGTACCTAGCCAACCTTTTGACATTCTCTGCCTTATACTGCCTTTACTGGCACACGCCCACCACACATCGTTTACAGGGGCTGTAAGGTTCAGAATTCTCTCCTGTGCTTCCGAACTTAAGTCAGTCACATTACTACTATCTCCAATTGATAATTGGTGATGTCTTTGTTTCTCTATACCCCCCCATCTGGATGTCCAATCCCTCTCGGTCTCATATCCCCGTCCCCAAGTGTGTTTAAACACTTGAGTCTTGGAACAATCCGCCGTGGGGCTTGAACACTAATATTATGGGATTTTATAATCCCAAATTGCTTATTGACATGTACCCCACCCGTTGGCTACGTCCCTAACCCTTATTTTTAATCCTATAGTCTGCCCTTCTCTGACTCCTATTTTGTAGGCCACTCGTCCTTGACGGTCAGTATGTCGGGTCGCTTCTCTTCTCTTTTACTTTCTAACAATGGTAAGGGCATAGCATAATTGGTGCGGTGTGGTGGTGGATCTTGACATATCAGGACCATTGCCGAGACTATGATGCAGCTCAGGTTACCCATATTCCCAAAAAACGGCAACACTCTCCTGTCCTCAGTCTTTCTGCATGGTACCACCCCATACTCACACCCTGAGAACACACTACAGTGATGATAGGTCGGGGTAGGAGATCTTCATTAACAGAGGTGATCCCCAGACCCTATTGGTACAGTTCTTCTCTCTAACTCTGCGTGTGTTCAGTGGTGCTTGTATGTGCTTTTACCTTTTTGCAGTGGGTAACGTGGACCCAGGTTGCTCTTTCTGCTATTCTAATGACAAAGGCGGTGACCAATATAACCTGATAGGGCCCTTCCCAACAGGCCTGCTTCCAGTCTTTCTTCTTTAGGGACTGGACATCCACACCAGTCACCTGGTTGGATAGAGTGGGTCACCTTCTCCTTTAGTTCACCTGTGGGGCACAAAACCTCTGACATACGGGTGTGGTTAATAAACAACCTTCTCCCGTGTTCTGCTATGGTTCTCTCAATTTCTATTTCTGCTTGCTCCGGTCCTCCTAACACGGGCATTCTGTATGGTCTACCAAATCCCTTCTCCAATGGCAATAACCCTTCTTTATCTGGAGTTATCCTGATCGTCATTAATACTATCGGTAGACATTGTACCCAATTTCTTCCTGCGCTCCTGTATCCAAAATACAAAAATAAAATAAAATATTTAAGTATTTTGTCCTCTCCCTTGTCTAGTTATCTTTAATCCTACCATCTACCATCATCCCCCCTGTTGACACATGTCTCTGCCCATGTGTCAATATTACCACCTACCTAAACAATCATTTAGGTAATATTGGTAAATTATCCTTATGCCATCTTTTTTTTCTTTTGTGATTGCACCTTGCTTCTTTATTGCTCCTCCCACTTCCTGTGTCTATTATGGCGGCTAAATTCGACTTTCATTCAGTTCAGAATCAATAGTAATCCAATCAATCAGTCCCTTATCTTGTAAACACTCATGTTTAGTTTAAACTCTGTTCTACCCCGGAGGAGTAGACCTGAAGACCATACTTAAATCTTTCAAACCTAACCAAACCTAATCAATTAAGAAGATAGGAAAGGAGAGACAAAGGTTTTAGCCTGAACTCTGCTCAATCCTGGCTGCTCTTTCCTCTCTGTTTGAGGAGAGAAGCAAAAGGCTCCCTTCTGCTTTCATTCACTGATAACGTAGGACAGCCATGGATTTAAGTAAGAGAGAGCAATTCTACCCTAGGTCAGATTCCCCCTTCACCCACAGTGCAATGACTCAATGCCGTTCTGTATTTTGTCTTGGCATTTATTCCTTAACTCATCCTTTTTTGTCTATATTTGGACAGCTAGTCCTTATCTTAAATTATTCTATCTAGATTTCTATTATTATCATCACCCTGGTCTCATTACTGAATCCATGACCTAGGTAATAGCTGTTTCACATTAGATTGTGCCTTTCTCTGATTACTGCAACTCATTGCATTAATTTAGTTTCAAATACCAACTTGTTGTTTATTAAACCATAATAAAAATGAAATTAAAATGACAACATTTGATAATACCTCAACTTACTTCTATCCCGTAAAGTAATCCAAGATTAGTACAATTGACTAGCAACAGGCATCCCTCATTCAGGGTAGCTCCTTCTCACTTTAGTTATTTTATGGTCCGAATCATATATATTATTCCCAAATTATAAAATTCTTTACAATTATCCTTATCATAACTAGCCCTCAGTTCAGCATGCCTCTAGGATTTAGAGTGCGGGTGATCAAGTACACTATAAAGCCAGGACAGATTGTAGAGGTCATTGAAATCATTCAACGAATTGTTCCATCAAATAGTATACTAATCATTACCAACATTCAAAACATCTCATAAATGTTATGTACCCCAAGTGTTCATTAAGTCCTCATGACATTTATTCTCATAAGAAATCATGTATACCCTAAACTCAGTCAAAACAGAAAAACTTTATAAAATACACTGTGTGCTCCTTTAAGACTTATCACCTTTGATCTGTTGAAAACCCCCTAAAATCAAAATAACAACCCTTTATAAACATCATACTAGGTGTGTTGTTTTTTTATTTGAAAAACCCAATTGAAAAACAACAAACAAAAATAGCCAGGCCCCACTTAATTTGGTAGCTCCCTTTTACGACCTAACACTGCATAACTCCACCAAACTGCTCCCCCTAGCCCTGGGCAACATTCCAATGAGATAAGCGAATCGCTTTCTCCTGGAAGAGAAATTATACATTTTGTTAACATTCAATTATCATCAATAATCTAAAGATAGTAAGTACACACAAAACATGATACAGATATCCCCAGTCCTAACTCACCAATAATCGTTTGTATCAATCTAATTCCTCTAACTAATCCATAAAACCACTCAAAATTCCTAGAGTATACAATGATTATGTTTAATTGATTACCCTTCAGATCATATCCTCTTTAAATCTCACAATGATTATTGAACCCCTAAATCTGCTCCATGTGATCCCATATCAAATGATCCATTATCAATGATTTGATCAACACCATAGGAAAATCTGTCTCCCCTTCTATTGTTCCTGTCACCCCTGTAAATGTCATATTTCATTCATTAGCCAATACAATCACATACATAAGTAAGACATTATATTTTATTCCAGGCATCTATTTAAAAAAAGTTGATATGTTGTCTCCTACTCTCCCCTTAACATAATCCTATAGGAGACTTCCATCAATCCTGGAAGACCATATATATAATACCACGTTTCATTAAGTTCACTACACCTCCTAATATAAACCTATAACCCCTTTCTATTAATGTAATACTCGCTACCTGTCGCATTGATGTTATAAAATATAAACCTATTGTTTAATAACTTAATATCTCACCAAAAATGTTCATTTAATCCATCAGCCTACTAGTAAAACTATATCCCATTGTTCAACGTACCATAAACAGATTATCGTTTTTAGAATGAATGAACTGTCTGCATAACTCACTGTTGCTTAAACAAACTATATAATGTAATAATAATAATTACCAATTATCAAATAACGTTCCATATTGAATTATCTAGACATGTTCTTCATATCATCCTAATTAACTTACTTACTTTGTCTTCAACCAATTCGATTCAACTTTTCACCTCTCCCAATCCACCTAGTGATTTAGGTCCATAGCCTCAATGTAAAAGCTTTACTTTCTGTCCGTTCCTGGGCTCGAACCAGGGACCCTCTACACATCTCGACAACATACACCATTACCAATCACTCCACAAAATCCGCGATCTGGCAAAGCAACTACTTCCAGTTCATAGAGCAAGTGATGTCACCAAATGAAAACCGCACTAGCTCTCACCGCTAACTAGCTAGTCATTTCACACCGATAACATTCAAACCCCTATGACCTCCTTCCCCACAGCAACCACAGAATATCCCTTACAGCGCTCTCACGTTCCAGCCAACCCCAATGGCTATCATCCGTAGACTAAAACATGGAACCTCTTCCAATTTTTTTCCCTTAGTAGCCAAAATAAAACACACTCTCAAACAGCGTTCTGCATTTACCTCTATCATAGGGTTTAAAAATAACGTAACAACATTAACCATTCTAAATTGCTGTAGTACCGTCATGTTTGGTTCCGTTTATTTATTACGATAGTATGTCCATAATACTTCTCTATTCTCAGTAGTTTTTAACTCTCACCTCATTCGGCCACACAAAAACTCTCTCACCACACCTATTCCTGTTGAATACGTGAGTCGTTCTATTTAAACCAAAACACGCTACAAATCTTCCATTCAACATCACCAAACCAAATACTCAGTAGTATCTGGTCAAGCCACCCATACCAGCCGTTGAATTACACCCATAAATACAGATTTCACTCTATGCCATTGAAATGACAAATAAATCATAATAGTTCAATGGAAACCTATATTGGCTTTGTACTATGTCATACATTACGTCTATAACCACATTAGTTATGGTCCGATTATTCATTAAACCTTATCACATGATCCAACAACGGTACAACCTTAGAAAACCTATATTAAGTACTTTCTCACCCATGATGTACGTCTACGTTTGGGTGAGTAAGTTAATACATGCAGTGCTATGAAAAAGTATTTGCCCCCTTTCTAATTTTCTCTACTTTTGCATATTTGTGATACTGAATGTTATCAGATCTTCAACCAAAACCTAATATTAGATAAAGGGAACATAAGTGAACAAATAACACAACAATTAAATATTTATTTCATTTATTTCATAAACAAAGTTATGCAACACCCAATTCCCCTGTGTGACTCCAACCAAATGCTTCCTGTAGTTGTTGATCAGTCTCTCACATCGCTGTGGAGGAATTTTGGCCCACTCTTCCATGCAGAACTGCTTTAACTCAGTGACGTGTGGGTTTTCAAGCATGAACTGCTCATTTCAAGTCCTGCCACAACATCTCAATTGGGATTAGGTCTGGACTTTGACTAGGCCATTCCAAAACTTCCAATTTGTTGCTTTTTAGCAATTTTCATGTAGACTTGATTGTGTGTTTTGGATCATTGTCTTGCTGCATGACCCAGCTGCACTTCAGCTTCAGCTCACAGACGGATGGTCTGACATACAGAGCAGAATTCATGGCTCCTTCTATTAAGGCAAGTCGTCCAGGTCCTGAGGCAGCAAAGCATCCCCAAACCATCACACCACCACCACCATGCTTGACCTTTGGTATGATGTTCTTACTGTGGAATGCAGTGTTTGGTTTTCACCAGGCATAATGGGACCCATCTCGTCCAAAAAGTTGACTCAAGTTTGCCAAAAAGCACCTGGAGGATCATCAAGACTCTTGGAGGAACGTTCTATGGACAGATGATTCAAAAGTAGAACTTTTTGGACGACATGGTTTCAGTAATGCCTGGCGAAAACCAAACTCTGCAGTAAGAACATCAACATCAAAGGTCAAGCATGGTGGTGGTGGTATGATGGTTTGGGGTTGCTTTGCTGCCTCAGGACCTGGATGACTTGCCTTAATAGAAGGAACCATGAATTCTGCTCTGTATCAGAGAATTCTACAGGAGAATGTCAGACCATCCGTCTGTGAGCTGAAGCTTAAGCGCAGCTGGGTCATGCAGCAAGAAAATGATCCAAAACACACAATCAAGTCTACATGAAAATTGCTAAAAAGCAACAAATTTGAAGTTTTGGAATGGCCTAGTCAAAGTCCAGACCTAATCCCAATTGCGATGTTGTGGCAGGACTTAAAACGAGCAGTTCATGCTTGAAAACCCACACGTCACTGAGTTAAAGCAGTTTTGCATGGAAGAGTGGTCCAAAATTCCTCCACAGCAACGTGAGTGACTGATCAACAACTACAGGAAGCATTTGGTTGGAGTCATTGCAGCTAAAGTTGGCACAACCAGTTATTGAGTGTAAGGGGGCAATTACTTTTTCACACAGGGGAATTGGGTGTTGCATAACTTTGTTTATGAAATAAATATGTAATTGTTGTGTTATTTGTTCACTTATGTTCCCTTTATCTAATATTAGGTTTTGGTTGAAGATCTGATAACATTCAGTATCACAAATATGCAAAAGTAGAGAAAATTAGAAAGGGGGCAATACTTTTTCATAGCACTGTATATAAAGTTAAAAACGTATAGGTACCTACATCAAATAATCCCTTCGTGGTGTTTTTAGCCAATTCTTAATCGACACAAATCACTTCTTCAAACTTTTTACCAGCGGAACCAAAAAATAGACTAATTTCCCGGACATTTCTACTACTCTTCTAAAATAACCTCACAATCTCTATGAATTAATTATGTTAGATACCGTAACTTCTTATCCAAACTTATCAAATTATCGTAACAATTTTAGAACTTATTATGCATCTCTCAGATGCAAATTACCTTCTGCTCTCCTCTTCCTTTATGTCTGCAGTCGCGATAGTTATGACCTGTTTTCTTACAGTATTTACACGTGGCCTCACACTCTCTTGCAAAATGACCTTCCTTGTTACAGTTAAAGCACTTCCTCTTATCTCTTTCCCTATTCTGCCTCCTCACTTGGTAGTCTCCCTCTCTCTTCTCGGCTATCTCTCCCAATGTGGCCATCAAATACTCCGCTCCCTTCCGTTCTTTTCTTGCTCGTTCTCGTTTTCTGACTAGATATAACTTATCTGCCCTCTGCTCTGGGGGAGGCACTGAGACCTCAAACTTCACTTCATTTACTCTCTGCATAACTCCCTTTTTCCTTCTCTGTCCTTCCTCTCTCTTCTGAGCCTCTGAGAGCCATACTCTAGCCGTGTCTATCCCCTCCCCTCGCTGTTTCTTTAAATCCATTCCACAGTTTACATGCATCTGTTTAATCATAGCCTCTAATTTATCTACATTGAGATGCCCAATAAACCCATACTTCTTTCCCCAAATGGATCCATAATAAATATTATTTTGATCTTTTCCCACCATATATCTTTCATCTCCCATTAATTCTCGGACCTCTTTGAATATTTGCCTCCCATGGTAGAAAAATAAGAAATCCCCCCTGTTTTCCTTATAATCTAGTAATAATTCACTCAATAATTATTTTCCTTTGGATTTATTATTAGGTGCGACGTTTGAGCAAATGTTGTGATCAGCTTTTGTAATTAACCATTTAAATTATTCAACCCGTAACCCAGATTTTTCTTTTTTTAAACGACCCCAGTTTAAACGGATGGGACAACCATTTTGTCTCACGCAACCTATTTTAGTCCCTTCCTTGAAACAATTCATTATCGCGACTTTCGATGGATCATTAGGTCTCACATGTATACAACCTTATATGATTATTACTTGTTAACACTATCGGTAACCCGGAGTTACAGCAAATATCCAGTTGTTTATGACTCTTGACTTGTTTAATGTATCTATCTCACACAATTATATTTATCTCCCTTCCTGTTTATATTGTAAAGACTGTATCTTGTACAATCTCAATACTAACTAGTTTATATTGGTATTGGCCTATTACCTTGAGTCAATTGCCGACCCCCTTCCTTCCTTACTTAAGTTTACTGCTGTACCACTCGCATTTTATATCTATCTAGAATACTGCCACATTGGGTTTTCTCTAGATAAACGTCTAAAAATGCGATGGCAAGTCTTACTGGATTTTGGTAATCATTCTCTGCCCTTTACAAGAATTACAACAGTATTTCTATGTTATTACAAGTTCAGATCATCCCCCCAAAATCCTTGAATAAAGATTACTGACCTTCTTCTTGCCGCTGGGATTCAAATGCTTTTTCAGATCTCGTCAACGGTTTTGTCGTTCATAAGTTTAATCATCGGCCTGTTTATAAACCTTAACGTCAAAGGCCGGATCTTATTTTATACGGATGCTATCATCTGCCCTTGCACGGTTTTCGGTGTCCCCGGAACGACAAAGACGTATTTTGAGATCTGGCTCAAAGGACCATTTGTCACGAGAATTTCTATCTCTCATTAAACTTAATGCTTTGAATAATTCCCAGAGGGTGTAAGGCTCTGGTTTTAATCATGAATTAAATAAAGGTCCACAACCAGCAAGAATGATCTATATTATTTAATCATGGAGAGCTCTGCTGCCAAAACACATATACAGCTTTTATATATGACTTCACACAAAGGAATTTTGCTCCGCCCACCTTTAGGCGGTCTGTACATTTCCACAGTATAGAATGTTTAAATAGTTTCTAAGTCTCCTTCCTTCTTTACACTACATTATAACTCTAACACAGTTCACACATTTATACCGTATTTGGGGTGAAATCCTTTAGTCATTATTTTCAAAATACAAATTAATCTATCAAAAGGGCTGTGAGACATAGGTTTAATCCTAGACACATGTAAAGTGGGATGTATACGGAGGGTACGGGGCAACAGAAGACGAACAGCAGAAGGGCTTTTAATCTTGGAGATGGGGAAAGGGCCGATAAAACGTGGGGAACTTTTGTGGGACTCCACCTGGAGGGGCAGCTCTCGAGTGGACAGCCATACCCTCTGCCCGAGACGATACCGGGGAGCCGGGGTCCGGTGACGTTTCGCTTGTCATCGATACCTGGAGGTGGTCTTGAGAAGAGCCGACCGGGCTCGCTTCCAGGTACGGCGACAGCGGCAGACAAACATCTAGGGCGAGAGACCAGTGGCGGGAGGGTGTTGCGGGCGTATTCAACCCACACGAGTTGCTGGCTCCAGGTGGTGGGGTTGGCGGAGACAAGGCAGCGAAGAGTTGTCTCCAGTTCTTGATTGGCTCGCTCCGACTGGCCGTTGGACTGAGGGTGGAAACCAGAGGACAGGCTGGCCGATGACCCAATGAGTGTGCAGAATGCCTTCCAGAACCGGGACAAGAACTGAGTTCATGGATACAGAAGACGTGCTGCACCATGAGCTGGGCCGTCTCTTTGGCAGAGGGTAACTTGGGGAGAGGAATGAAATTGCCGGCTTTGGAAAACCGGTCCACTACTGTCAGGATGACGGTGTTGCCATCAGATGGGGGAGACCCGTGACGAAGTCCAGGGATACAGTGAGGGAAAAAAGCATTTGATCCCCTGCTGATTTTGTATGTTTTCCCACTGACAAAGAAATGATCAGTCTATACTTTTAATAGTAGGTTTATTTGAACAGTGAGAGACAGAATAACAACAAAAAAATCCAGAAAAACGCATGTAAAATATCTTATAAATTGATTTGCATTTTAATGAGGGAAATAAGTATTTGACCCCTCTGCAAAACATGACTTAGTACTTGGTGGCAAAACCCTTGTTGGCAATCACAGAGGTCAGACGTTTCTTGTAGTTGGCCACCAGGTTTGCACACATCTCAGGAGGGATTTTGTCCCACTCCTCTTTGCAGATCTTCTCCAAGTCATTAAGGTTTCGAGGCTGACGTTTGGCAACTCGAACCTTCAGCTCCCTCCACAGATTTTCTATGGGATTAAGGTCTGGAGACTGGCTAGGCCACTCCAGGACATTAATGTGCTTCCTCTTGAGCCACTCCTTTGTTGCCTTGGCCATGTGTTTTGGGTCATTGTCATGCTGGAATAACCATCCACGACCCATTTTCAATGCCCTGGCTGAGGGAAGGAGGTTCTCACCCAAGATTTGACGGTACATGGTCCCTTTGATACGGTGAAGTTGTCCTGTCCCCTTAGCAGAAAAACACCCCCAAAGCATAATGTTTCCACCTCCATGTTTGACGGTGGGGATGGTGTTCTTGGGAGTCATAGGCAGCATTCCTCCTCCTCCAAACACTGCGAGTTGAGTTGATGCCAAAGAGCTCAATCTTGGTCTCATCTGACCACAACACTTTCATCCAGTTCTCCTCTGAATCTTTCAGATGTTCATTGGCAAACTTCAAACGGGCCTGTATATGTGCTTTCTTGAGCAGGGGGACCTTGCGGGCACTGCAGGATTTCAGTCCTTCACGGCATAGTGTGTTACCAATTGTTTTCTTGGTGACTATGGTCCCAGCTGCCTTGAGATCATTGACAAGATCCTCCCGTGTAGTTCTGGGCTGATTCCTCACCGTTCTCATGATCATTGCAACTCCACGAGGTGAGATCTTGCATGGAGCCCCAGGCAGAGGGAGATTTACAGTTATTTTGTGTTTCTTCCATTTGCGAATAATCACACCAACTGTTGTCACCTTCTCACCAAGCTGCATGGCGATGGTCTTGTAGCCCATTCCAGCCTTGTGTAGGTCTACAATCTTGTCCCTGACATCTTTGGAGAGCTTTTTGGTCTTGGCCATGGTGGAGAGTTTGGAATCTGATTGATTGATTGCTTCCGTGTACAGGTGTCTTTTATACAGGTAACAAACCGAGATTAGGAGCACTCCCTTTAAGAGTGTGCTCCTAATCTCAGCTCGTTACCTGTATAAAAGACACCTGGGAGCCATAAATCTTTCTGATTGAGAGGGGGTCAAATACTTATCTCCCTCATTAAAATGCAAATCAATTCGATTTTTTTTGTTGTTATTCTGTCTCTCACTGTTCAAATAAACCTACCATTAAAATTGTAGACTGATAATTTCTTTGTCAGTGGCATATTTACAAAATCAGCAGGGGATCAAATACTTTTTTCCCTCACTGTATGTGAGACCAGGGACGGTGAGGGACAGGCAGTGGTTGAAGGAGACCAGCCGGAGCTTGCCGAGGTGTCTTGTTCTGCGCACAGAAAGGGCTAAGGATCAGAGCAGGCAGAATTGTAAAAGCCAGGAAAACTAGAAAACAGGAACTAGAGAAAAACAGGAGTACGGGAAGAACGCTGGTAGGCTTGACGAGACAAGCTGAAAGACAGGTGAAACAGATCAGGGTGTGACAAAAAGCCTTGGGTAGCAAGTTTATACAATTCCAAGTCTGGAAGGTTAAAACCATCCATGTAAAATGTTCCTTTTTATTCTATGAATTTTATTTGCCCATATAAAGTCTATTATGACCGAGTATACATTTTTAAAGAATGTCTTCAGTGGGGTAATTGGTATTACTGAAAGTAAATACAAAAACTTTGTCAGTCTTTTTCCTATTGCCATTATTTCCACTTTAATTTTATATCCTGAGATTTTTGGGTATTTTGAAAATATTTTTAGCAAAGGAGGCATTAAGTTTTCAATATTGGTCAGGTATATCAGGAGATCATCTGCAAATAAGTTTAGTTTCTATTTATGTTTACCAATACTGATACCTGTTACGTTTGGGTCCTGTCTAATTTTTTCTGCAAGCAGTTCAATTGCCAATGCAAACAGGAGGGGGGAGAGTGGACATCCCTGTCTTGTGCCCCTTTCTAAAGCAATTTCATCAGATCATGTATTATTTGGGTATATTTTTGCTTTAGGACATTTATATCATTTTTTAAATGAAATTTATTATTTCAGCTGGAAAGTTGAATGCTTCCAATGTTTTGACCTGAAAAGGCCATTCAAGACGGTTGAAAGCCTTTTTGGCATCAACAGCCGTTATTGATAAATCTAAATCTTGTTTTTTTTGCGTATTGTATTAACCTGAAACATGTTTTTATATTTGTGTCTATTTTTAATAAACCCTGTTTGATTGATATGTATCAAGTCTGGTAAAACTTTTACCATTCTATTGCTTACAAGCTTTGTTATATTATTGTTACAATTTATTAAACTTATCGATCTATAATCAGCAGAGGACAATCATATTTTCCTGGTTTTAATATAATTGAAATAACTGTTTGATATATGGAACTAGGAAGTACTGAATTGAATTGTCCCAAAATGTTGAATAGAATTCTATGGGAAACATACATTCCTGGTGCTTTTAACAGTATCTAATATTTCTTCTTGGGTGATCTCTGTTTTTAGTGATAATGTTTTGTCTGCTGATACATTGCTTCTGAGTTGTTGAGTCTAAGAAGGCTATAGGATCCGTCCAACTATTGTTTAATTCTGATTTATATAAATGTTCATAGTGAATAGTGGCAGTTGTTGTCTGAGGCAGTTGTTCGTAGGCAACAGTTGCCTTTGTCAGGCCTGTTCCCTCCATGGCTAAAGCTATTGTGAGAAACATGCTAACAAACGTTTATGCATCTTGGCTCCTCTACCCTGTCCGCACATTTCAAGGCTGCAGTGAACCAAGCCCTGCTCAGATAATCCCTACCATTGTGTCGCTGAGTTGTCATAGTGCTGCTGCAAATGTACATTGTCACAGGGGCGTTGGCAGTCATAATGTAAGTAACCTAATTTATGTCACTCAAACTCCCTTGAATGCCTCTGTCAATCCTACAGCTATTGTATGCAGTAATCATGTGCCTATGAACCTGAGTTATACTGTTAGCACTGAGGCAGTTTGGCCTAGGAAAACGTCCAATGTGTGCAGCTCAGTGGCAGTCAGTGCCGTTTAAGATGAGTGAGGACGATTTTCTTTTCATGAGTATGGCCTTGTTTCTGTTACTGTCACGATTCAGACAGACGACCAGAGGACCACAATTGCGTCACACCAGAAAGTTTATTAAACTTAAGGGAAAAGGGAAGTAGGGAGTGAATGAAGGCTCCAGGGGTAACAGGGATCCCGTCCCAATGCGCTGGGTCTGTGCCCCCCCAGTGGCAGCGATGCGTCCTATGAAGCCGGTGGTGGGTGGTCCAGAAGTCCTGGGGGGAGACACAGACACAACAGGGCGGAATGAAACCAGGCAGCAGTACAGTTCAAGGAATCCAAAATACGTAGTAGCAAGGCAGAAGGCTGGTCAGAGTTACCGGGATTGAAGAGTAGTCAGGAGTCGTAATGGCAGAAGCAGGTCTGGATCTCCTAAGGCAGAAGAGTATCCAATAAACAGGCAGGTCCGGGGTCACAAAACCAGGGTGAGCCAGAAGCGCGAGCAAACAGGTTCCGGGTGTGAGCTTTGCAGACGATCTGACACCGGAGAGCTGAAAGACAGGGCCTTAAATACTGGGAGAGGTTAGTGGGTAATGCAGCGCAGCTGGCAGAGTAATTAGAGCCGAGCAGAGCAGGGACAGGTGGAGCTAGTTAGGCTGAGTAGAGAGAGGGAGGTGAGCAGAGTGGAAACAACTTAAGGTGGTAACCCAGTGGAGTGAGAGGGCTCATGACAGAACCCCCCAAGGGACGGCCCCAGAAGTCCCAAGAGCAACACCACGCCGGGCGGGAGGAGGGGAGCCGGAGGAGGGCTAGAACTCCTCCGAACGGTCCGAGCGAACGTCCTCATCCTCGGAGGAAGCCGGAGGGCCGTGGTCGGGAGATGGGACAGGTCCCGAGACAGGATCAGGCACAGGACAGGAAGCCGAGCGGGCAGGACGGTTAGGGATCCCTCTGGGGCGGCCCCTACGGATTGCAGGTTGATCAGGATGCCGTTGGTGGAAAGCGGTGATGAGAGTCCTATCCACAATCCGACTAGCTGGCACCCAGGTCCTCTCCTCAGGTCCATAGCCCTCCCAGTCAATGAGGTACTGGAGACCCCTACCCCTCCGTCTGGACCGAAGCAGGCGGCGGACGGTGTAAACCAGACCACCATCGACGAGCCGTGGAGGAGGAGGACAAGGCGCAGCAGGGACCAGCGGACTCCTGGGCACAGGCAGGGGCTGCAGCAATCCGGCTGGGGGCTGGCAGAACGACTTGTGTTGGTTGCAGATGGGGCAGGCTTGGACGAATTCCCGTACATCCTTCCTCAGAGAGGGCCACCAGAACCTCTGGGCGAGCAGGTTGTAAGTGCGGGTGGAGCCAGGGTGACAAGCTAGGCGGGAGTCATGTCCCCACTGAACGACCTGGGACCTCAGGTCTTCGGGGACAAAAAGGGCGGTCAGCTGGGCAAGTGCTGGGACCTGGCTGGTTACGGAGAGCCTCCAGCACCTGTTCCTCAACAGCCCAGGTCAGAGCTGCAACGATGCAGGGACTTGGCAGAATCGACACAGGGTCCTTGGAGGGGTCAGGAGCGGAGTTAGTAGGTACTGGCCGAGGGGGTAGTGCGGCGGCAAGCAGGCAGGTTCGGTGGCAGTCCTCTCCCCACTCCCTGATCACCCCGGTCACCCAGTCGAGCTGAGGGTTGTGCCGGCGGAGCCATGGGTAACCCAGGATGAGGGGTTGGCCTGGAGAGGGGAGCAGGTGAAACTGGATAGTTTCTTGATGGTTTCCGGACAGACCCATCGAGACCGGGGCCGTGACATGAGTGACCGATCCGAGTAAGTGTCCGTCCAGTGCCCGGGCAGGAATAGGAGGTGTCAAACGGAGGTTCTCCAGTCCCAGTTGGCGTGCCAGCTTGATGTCCATTATGTTGGCTTCGGCGCCAGAATCCACCAGAGCAGCCAGGGTGTGAGTTGAGTCAGGGAGGCGGAGGTGAACTTGCAGCAGGGGTTTGCGGTCGGAGGACTGGATGGTCATTGAACTCAACCGGACTCCCCCTATGCCCGGTGAGCTTCGGCCCTTTAAAGGGCAGGTTACCACACGATGTCCATCACCTCCACAATAGAGGCAGAGGTTTGAGGTGAAGCTGTCGCTGGCGCTCTGCAGGAGTGAGAGAGAGGCTCGCCCAATCTCCATAGGCTCAGACTGATCAAGCTGACCTGGGTGAGTGGCAGTAGATGACAGGAGCCCAGTCGGATCTCTCCGAATGCCGGTAGTAGGTGGACCTTGGCGCCCCCTCCCACGACGACGGGTCTGTATCCTACTGTCGATCCTGACAGTCAGTGCGATGGCTTCATCAAGAGTGGAAGGCAGTTCATGGGAGACCAACTCGTCCTTGATATAGTCAGCCAAACTATGGAAGAACGCGTCCACCAACGATGGTGTGTTCCAAGAACTTCGTCTAGCCAGGGTTCGGAAGTCGATGGAATGGTCTGCGACTGTACGTCTGCCTTGTCGAATACTGAACAGTTCACGAGACGCCTCTGCGGTTGGGGAATCCAGGTCAAACACCTTCAGCATCTCCTCAGCAAACAGGTCGAAGGTTGCACATGCGGGGGTTTGACGTTCGAACTCTGCTGTTCCCCAGAGTCGAGCTCGGCCCGTCAGGTGAGTGATGGCATACCCAACTTTAGCCCCCTCCGTGGCGAAGGTCCTTGGCTGCAAGGAGAACTGAAGTCGGCAGCTAGTCAGGAATGGCCGGACCTGGGTTGAATCGCCGTTGAACCGCTCGGGGTTTCCAATCTTGGGTTCCCGGAGCAGCGGCTGCAATGACCGGGGCAGGTAACTCGGGGGCAGGGCTGGTGGGCAGACTGGCTGGGGTCAGGTTGGTGAGGAGTTGAATGATCATGGCGAGTTGTTGTTGCTGCTGCTGGGACTGCTGCTGGTGCTGCTGGAACTGCTGATGCTGTTGGTGGCCGACCTGAAGCAGAGAGGAGATGACGCCGCTCATGCGGCCTAGCTCTCTCTCAGTGTGTTCCAGGCGTAGCATGGCGGTGGGTTGCTCAGGCTCTTCGGTTTCCATGTCGGGGGAAGTGTGCGCTGAGTCCATGATGGTCAGATCGTACTGTCACGATTCAGACAGACGACCAGAGGACCACAATTGCGTCACACCAGAAAGTTTATTAAACTTAAGGGAAAAGGGAAGTAGGGAGTGAATGAAGGCTCCAGGGGTAACAGGGATCCCGTCCAATGCGCTGGGTCTGTGCCCCCCCCAGTGGCAGCGATGCGTCCTATGAAGCCGGTGGTGGGTGGTCCAGAAGTCCTGGGGGGAGACACAGACACAACAGGGCGGAATGAAACCAGGCAGCAGTACAGTTCAAGGGAATCCAAAATACGTAGTAGCAAGGCAGAAGGCTGGTCAGAGTTACCGGGATTGAAGAGTAGTCAGGAGTCGTAATGGCAGAAGCAGGTCTGGATCTCCTAAGGCAGAAGAGTATCCAATAAACAGGCAGGTCCGGGGTCACAAAACCAGGGTGAGCCAGAAGCGCGAGCAAACAGGTTCCGGGTGTGAGCTTTGCAGACGATCTGACACCGGAGAGCTGAAAGACAGGGCCTTAAATACTGGGAGAGGTTAGTGGGTAATGCAGCGCAGCTGGCAGAGTAATTAGAGCCGAGCAGAGCAGGGACAGGTGGAGCTAGTTAGGCTGAGTAGAGAGAGGGAGGTGAGCAGAGTGGAAACAACTTAAGGTGGTAACCCAGTGGAGTGAGAGGGCTCATGACAGTTACAGCATATTGGATGATTCTCATTCATATTCCATTCACCCAGTTCAATGTAACAGCAATATGTTTAGGCTACTACATGATACTCAAATCTTCCCTATACCCATCATGAGTTTGCTACTTCCTAGCCTCTGAATGAAATTTTACAACGTAGGTGCACAGAGGTCGAGAGACAAGTTTGAGGTGACAGACAGTGACATTCATTTCTATTGGACAAATGCAGTTATGTTTATCCCCGTTTTGTTCAGTTTGTCAGTTGTTTATAAAAAGTTAGAGAAAATGTTGTTGATGCGGTAAGTTAAACAGCTGTAAAGTTTGATTGGTAGTAGAGAAATAGGGGAAGAGGGGAAGATTTCATACGCTCTAACTTTTTGTCTAAGTTGTTCGCAACTTAATTACATTTTACATTTACATTTTAGTCATTTAGCAGACGCTCTTAACCAGAGCGACTTACAGGAGCAATTAGGGTCAAGTGCCTTGCTCAAGGGCACATTAACGTCATTTAGCAGACGCTCTTAGCCAGAGCGACTCACAAATTGGTACGTTCACCCTATAGCCAGTGGGATAACCACTTTACAATTTGGGGGGTTAGAAGGATTACTTTATCCTATCCCAGGTATTCCTTAAAGAGGTGGGGTTTCAAATGTCTCCGGAAGGTGGTGAGTGACTCCGCTGTCCTGGCGTCGTGAGGGAGCTTGTTCCACCATTGGGGTGCCAGAGCAGCGAACAGTTTTGACTGGGCTGAGGGGGGAGCTATGCTTCCGCAGAGGAAGGGAGCCAGCAGGCCAGAGGTGGATGAACGCAATGCCCTCGTTTGGGTGTAGGGACTGATCAGAGCCTGAAGGTACAGAGGTGCCGTTCCCCTCACTGCTCCATAGGCAAGCACCATGGTCTTGTAGCGGATGCGAGCTTCAACTGGAAGCCAGTGGAGTGTGCGGAGGAGGGGGGTGACGTGAGAGAACTTGGGAAGGTTGAACACCAGACGGGCTGCGGCATTCTGGATGAGTTGTAGGGGTTTAATGGCACAGGCAGGGAGGCCAGCCAACAGCGAGTTGCAGTAGTCCAGACGGGAGATGACAAGTGCCTGGATTAGGACCTGTGCCGCTTCTTGTGTAAGGCAGGGTCGTACTCTCCGAATGTTGTAGAGCATGAACCTGCAGGAGCGGGTCACCGCCTTGATGTTGGCGGAGAACGACAGGGTGTTGTCCAGGGTCACGCCTAGGCTCTTCGCACTCTGGGAGGAGGACACAGCGGAGTTGTCAACCGTGATGGCGAGATCATGGAACGGGCAGTCCTTCCCCGGGAGGAAGAGCAGCTCCGTCTTGCCAGGGTTCAGCTTGAGGTGGTGATCCGTCATCCATACTGATATGTCTGCCAGACATGCAGAGATGCGATTCGCCACCTGGTTATCAGAAGGGGGAAAGGAGAAGATTAGTTGTGTATCGTCAGCGTAGCAATGATATGAAAGGCCATGTGAGGATATGACAGAGCCAAGTGACTTGGTGTATAGGGAGAAAAGGAGAGGGCCTAGAACTGAGCCCTGGGGGACACCAGTGGTGAGAGCGCGTGGTGCGGAGACAGCTTCTCGCCACGCCACTTGGTAGGAGCGACCGGTCAGGTAGGACGCAATCCAGGAGTGAGCCGCGCCGGAGATGCCCAGCTTGGAGAGGGTGGAGAGGAGGATCTGATGGTTCACAGTATCAAAGGCAGCAGACAGGTCTAGAAGGACAAGAGCAGAGGAGAGAGAGTTAGCTTTAGCAGTGCGGAGAGTCTCCGTGACACAGAGAAGAGCAGTCTCAGTTGAATGACCAGTCCTGAAACCTGATTGGTTTGGATCAAGAAGGTCATTCTGAGAGAGATAGCAAGAGAGTTGGCTAAAGACGGCACGCTCAATAGTTTTGGAAAGAAAAGAAAGAAGGGATACTGGTCTGTAGTTGTTGACATCAGTGGGGTCGAGTGTTGGTTTTTTTGAGAAGGGGAGCAACTCTCGCTCTCTTGAAGACGGAAGGGACATGACCAGCGGTCAAGGATGAGTTGATCAGCGAGGTGAGGTAGGGGAGAAGGTCACCGGAGATGGTCTGGAGAAGAGAGGAGGGGATGGGGTCAAGCGGGCAGGTTGTTGGGCGGCCTGCAGTCACAAGTCGCAGGATTTTATCTGGAGAGAGAGGGGAGAAAGAAGTCAGAGCATAGGGTAGGGCAGTGTGAGCAGGACCAACAGTGTCATTAGACTTAACAAACGAGGATCGGATGTCGTCAACCTTCTTTTCAAAGTGGTTGACGAAGTCATCCACAGAGAGAGAGGAGGGGGGAGGAGGATTCAGGAGGGAGGAAAATGTGGCAAAGAGCTTCCTAGGGTTAGAGGCAGATGCTTGGAATTTAGAGTGGTAGAAGGTGGCCTTAGCAGCAGAAACAGATGAAGAAAATGTAGAGAGGAGGGAGTGAAAAGAAGCCAGGTCGGCAGGGAGTTTAGTTTTCTTCCATTTCCGCTCCGCTGCCCGGAGCTCTGTTCTGTGAGCTCGCAATGAGTCATCAAGCCACGGAGCTGGAGGGGAGGGCCGAGCCGGCCGGGAGGATAGGGGACACAGAGAGTCAAAGGATGCAGAAAGGGAGGAGAGGAGGGTTGAGGAGGCAGAATCAGGAGATTGGAGGGAGAAGGATTGAGCAGAGGGAAGAGATGATAGGATGGAAGAGGAGAGAGTAGTGGGAGAGAGAGAGCGAAGGTTGCGGCGGCGCATTACCATCTGTGTAGGGGCAGAGTGAGTAGTGTGGGAGGAGAGCGAGAGAGAAAAGGAAACAAAGTAGTGGTCAGAGACTTGGAGGGGAGTTGCAGTGAGATTAGTAGAGGAGCAGCATCTAGTGAAGATGAGGTCAAGCGTATTGCCTGCCTTGTGAGTAGGGGGGACGGTGAGAGGGTGAGGTCAAAAGAGGAGAGGAGTGGAAAGAAGGAGGCAGAGAGAAATGAGTCAAATGTGGACATAGGGAGGTTGAAATCCCCCAAAACTGTGAGGGGTGAGCCATCCTCAGGGAAGGAACTTATCAAGGCGTCAAGCTCATTGATGAACTCTCCAAGGGAACCTGGAGGGCGATAGATGACAAGGATATTAAGCTTAAATGGGCTAGTGACTGTGACAGCATGGAATTCAAATGAGGAGATAGACAGATGGGTTAGGGGAAAAATTGAGAATGTCCACTTGGGAGAGATGAGGATTCCTGTACCACCACCCCTCTGACCAGATGCTCTCGGGGTATGTGAGAACACATGGTCAGACGAGGAGAGAGCAGTAGGAGTAGCAGTGTTTTCAGTGGTGATCCATGTTTCCGTCAGCGCCAGGAAGTCGAGGGACTGGAGGTTGGCATAGGCTGGGATGAAGTCAGCTTTGTTGGCAGCAGAACGGCAGTTCCAGAGGCTGCCTGCGACCTGGAACTCCACGTGGGTGGTGCGTGCAGGGACCACCAGGTTAGAGAGGCAGCAGCCACGCGGTGTGGTGCGTTTGTGTAGCCTGTGCAGAGAGGAGAGAACAGGGATAGGCAGAGGCATAGTTGACAGGCTGTAGCAAATGGCTACAAAAATGCAGAGGAGATCGGAATGAAATGAGCTGAGCATCTGGGAGCGGAGAGAGCAGGACCTCCCTCACCAAAACTTCTACCTCAGAAACTAAAATTGTTTCACTGAACCACCCGAACAAAAACTCTCCCAACTTCCACCTTTAGAAATCAGAATTGTTGTGAACCACAGCGGTTCAATGTTTAAAGGAATAGACTCAACCCACTTTATTCAACTATGACACCATAGCTAACTAGCAAGCTAGCATCCAATAACAATAACACACCGTATAGCACCAACACTTGGTCACAACAAACCACCAATAGTGTGATAACACACTAAACAGATCATTCGTGTCTGTGTCAAGTTCCTTTCATGACACAGCAATGATTAGACATTGGCTAGCTAGGACAAGTATATTGTATTTAGCTACTACCGTACAGTTAAGCTGGTAGTAGCTAATCCAGCTAGCAATGGCCACTGTGTTGACTTTGTTTGAAGAACGGCTAGCTGGCTAGCTTCGTGCTACACCCGGCACACAATGGCTATTGTGTTGACTCTAACTCAGTTCGAAAAAACGGCTAGGTAGCTCGCTCGTGCTACAGCCGGCACTGCCAGGACACAGTAACTACCCACAACAACCCACGATGCTTAGCTATGACGCCGTAGCTAACCTGCAAGCTAGCATCCATTAACACACAATTTAGCATCAATACTTGGTTACGACAAACTGCCAAGAGTGTGTTAGCACACTAAACAGATAATTCAAGTCCGTGTCTAGTTCCTTTCATAACGCATAACGCAGCAAAAATTAAACGTTGGCTAGGACTACATTAACATTTGGAAACAGCTCTCCAGCGTTGCTAATCGATACCAGTAGCTACCCGCTAGCTAGCTAGCCTCGTGCTTTGATACTAACCTACAATTACCTACGGAAACCTACAATAACAACAATACTAACCTATAGTAAATACAATACCTAACTACAGCTAACTACCTACCTACGTTGGCTAGGACTACATTAACATTTGGAAACAGCTCTCCAGCGTTGCTAATCGATACCAGTAGCAACCCGCTAGCTAGCTAGCCTCGTGCTTCGATACTAACCTACAATTACCTACGGAAACCTACAATAACAACAATACTAACCTATAATAAATACAATACCTAACTACAGCTAACTACCTACCTACGATCTAAAACATGGTTAAGCTTTACTCAACACCATATGAGAAGCTTACCTCCTGCTTACCTCCAGCTAGAGAAAAACACGACCTCTCCCGACAACCGTAGCACCATGACCATAATGTTTGAAGTGATGATGTCACAATTTATAGCTTTAGAATACTGAGGAAATATCAAGAAAGTGAATGAAGACGGACAAGATGGACAAAAAAATGTACAACTTAAAAGTATTTAAGATATCAAAAAATTGTTTACAAGATTTTCTATTTGGACCGGTCTACATGTTTTAAAATTTGAATGACGTTTCTAGCTCAAACAGTGTAAGAGGAGTAGCGTGGATAGTTGAAAAAGTAGGTGTTGATAAAACAAGTTTACTGGAGAACGGAGACCAAGTAGAGACTTTCGGACACGGTGGATAATTGTATAATATAAGGCAGTTTATTCAGAGGTAAAGATATCTGTAAATAGCGTGCACGGACCCGTTCGTCAATCTCGTAGGGAGATATCTGAGAGCGCGCCCTAAACATTGTGTGCTGACATTTTATACAATAAAATAAAGTAGGTTGATTCTAGGAGTTCTGATATTCTGATTGGTCCTGATGAGTTGGGCGAGGTCACTTCCATTGCATTGGCTCTGAGTCGGGTTGTCTGTCTTCAGATGTTCAGCCTAAAAGAAGGGATTTTGTGTGTGCGTGTGTTATCAGTAATAATGTGTGTGTGTGTAATAATGTGTGTGTGTGTGTGTGTGTGTTTTGGGGAAAATGTTCAGCCGAAAGAGGGGATTTTGTGTGTGCGTGTGTTATCAGTAATAATGTGTGTGTGTGTGTGTGTTTTTGTGTGTGTCATGGGAGAACTCGTGAGTTGGAAGGACTGAGAGACCTATGGCGTGGGTGTTGTTCTTAGCCACCTGCTGACAAGGCCGACAAGATAGAAGTCTTTGTCCATTGTATTAAATCCGAAGGCCCAACACAAGATGGGTCATGCACAAAATTTTAGCCAGACCAAGCTATAACATAATATATTTACTACGACAAATCCCTCTCTTCACGTCTCCCCAGAGACGTGACCAAGTAACAGTAAAGAAGGAAAACTTAAGACGTGACACAAGCTAACAGTGTAATTGGCAAAATAGGGAAAACTTTATCAGAAGATAAAGTTTTACATTCCCCCTCTTCACGTCTCACAAGAGACGTGACATAAAGCTTAAATGCTGCAATTTGGCAAAATAGGGAAAACTTTATCAGAAGATAAAGTTTTACATTCCCCCCTCTTCACGTCTCACAAGAGACGTGACAAAAGCTTAGATGCTATTCATCATCCAGATATCCTTGGTCAGCATCGTCAATAGCAAGCAAAGGAAACATCTGACCGTTATCTGCAGGATGCGGATCAATAGCGGTGGTTATAATCCTGGTTGTCAGCGTCCGTATGCATGGAATGCAACAGCATCCACAAAGCACTAGAATTGCCGCAAAAACAGAGATGGATACAAGTATAGAAGAAACAAGCGTTTTATATTTACCAAACGCATCCATCCAAGAGTCCCACATTGAAGTATCCACCCCTGAGTGGCTTTTTCATTTTGCCATTAAGAGTTCGTAACCCTTCCAGGGCGACAGTCAAGCTGCCATCTGTGGCTGTATTGTTGGGAATAAAGGTACAACATTGTTCACCAAACATAGCACATACTCCTCCTTTTTCAGCCAGGAGCATGTCGACAGCAATACGATTTTGGAAAGCCATGAGAGAGGTCGCAGCCAACTGGCCATGCACCGCCTCAAAACCTTGTTGTGTCCAATTGCCTAATTTTTGAACATTAAAATGGACATAATTGATTCTGTCAACATTTTTATTAATTGTGCACCACCAGCAAAATGAAGATTCAAAACCTGCGGCTACTTGGTCAATCAATTTATACTCATCTGGTACCCCCTAGGGACCCCAATTGCATCAATGTAGGTTGGGTCCCCATGAGTAGGGCCCACAGCGCGCCTGGTCCTGGTAGGATTTAAGTCAGACACATGGGTCACCAGCTCCTGAACACCTGTTGGATACACAGAAATTGGTAGCAAAAGAGAGACTAGTGCACAGGTGCCTGTGGCATTTCCAGGCAGTCCATCAAACAGATGAACGCCTCCACACCACCACCAGACATCAGCCCTGGAAACAGGTTTAAACTCAGCATTAGGCGTATAGATAAACCGACACCATCCAACAGGTACCATACCCAACAATGGTAGACCTTTCGTGAGATTAACACAGGTAAAGTTAGCTCTAGCCACCTGATAGGAAAAAATTGGTTTCTTAGTTGCTTTAGTAACCAAGGGATGAACTACGTCCCATAGTGTACAATTGGCGGAAGGGTTGTCATGTTTCATGACAGACAGGAAGCATTCTGGCGTAATGGCGGCAGGGATAATGCGAAGCAATGGCCGTGCCCCCATACAAACCACACAACTCTGATGAGTCACCTTTGCCGCTTCCTCAGTCAACAAGAGCCAGTTGTTAGAAAGGCCGGAGACACCTGTAGCGGTCAGGATTACATCATCCAAAGTAGGTGGAGTGGTAAGTAAAATAATAGAATTATTCTTATTACCATTTTCATTAATAGCCTGTGCTTTTGTGTTATTAATATGACAAATTCGAACATTCCAATGGACTGGTGCAGTGGTACAGCTTACATAAGGAGCAAGTCTAAAGTCCTGGCAGCCTAATGCAATACCAGGATAGATAGTAAATTTGAGTCCTTTAGAGCTTTTTGTCAAAGTCAAGAGTTTCCTCCATTGTTTTCCTAATGTAGTAGAGGTGCAACTGGACCAGTCATAATTAGTCTCACATACCAAGTTTGTCCAAGTCCAATCGCTATGGGTGTCCCCCACTGTCATATACCAGTCCCAGTCACGGTAGTAGGAAAGGTCTCTGAAGTCTACCCACGGCACTGTCGCAGTAGTGGTAACATTAAAGGGTATACATAATGTGGTGCTTCTATACAATTGTCTGGGCCCACAGGAAAGGGTGTTAGAGACAACTTGTCGTTTATTTACGTGGTGGCTGTGGCTTACATTCTGATCTGGGCTCAATGTGTCGGAGTGCAGGTTGATCGGACGTATGGTTGTGGCATTGAATGTGTCGTTAGGTTTACTAGTGGGTGTAATGGGTGTCTGTGTCATGTGCTGTACTGACCAGAGTATGATTCCTAGAGTAACCCCAATAGTTACAATCAACAAAACAAGGAGTGGAGCAGAGCACCCCAGTCTCTCCCATGGTGGTCTGTCCCTCCTCTGTCTTTCCCCTCCAGTATCTGAAGATGGGAGTCTCCTCCACATATTCAGATAGTGTTGGTGTCAAGAATTTGATCCGAATTTAATGTGATTAAATCACTTCTGACTTCAGTCAGGGTTCTGGAAGGAGTTGGTGCTGGTGTACAATGTGTCAAGTGGTGCCAAGGTGCGCCTGATTTACCTTTGACCTGGACTGAGTGTGAAGTAACCTCCTTCACTTCGTACGGTCCAGTCCACCTGGGATCTTGCCACTTTCTCTTGTGAACCTTGATCCTTACCCAGTCGCCAACTTTTACCTTCAGCAGCGCCGGATCTCCCGTCAGCTCCCCTCTTGGACCTTGTGAATCTGTTTGGAGAGAGCTGCAGAGAGTTCCGTTAGTTTTCTCACATATTCAGACATTACAATTTGTTGTACATCAAGGGCGGGCATATGACCTCCCTCCCTTGGTGGACCAGGCATGACTCTACCAGTCATAATCTCATGTGGAGAGAGATGGGTGCCTGCTCCTGGAGAGGCTCTCATGGCCATCAACGCCAGGGGCAGAGCTTCAACCCACGTCAACTTTGAACCTGCACATACCTTGGCTATCTTAGCCTTCAAAGTTTGATTGGCGCGTTCCACGAGGCCCTGAGATTGCGGCCGGTACACAGACCCAAACTTGTGCACAATGCCGAACCTCTCCTCCACCTGTCTCAGGTGTTGGTTACTGAAATGGGACCCGTTGTCGGATCGAATTTGTCTTGGAACCCCATACCTTGGTATGAGTTCAGTCTGCAGCCACTTAATAACTGACCTAGCATCCTCACGTGCTGTTGGTATTGCCTCAACCCATTTGGAGAATCGATCTACCATTACCAATAAGTACCTTTTCCCATTAGTTACATTATCAGCCCCCATGTCAGTGTAATCTATGCTAATGTCCTGAAAACATGCATTAGGTACTGGGTATGAACCCATGGGTGTTTGGAAAGGTTTCTTTGGGTTGTGGCTGCCACAAATGCTGCACTCATCACAAAACAAGTCTGTCATGTCCTTAATGTGTGGGTGCCACCAAATATGGGAAACCTTCTGTAAAGTTTTGAGTTTCCCTTCATGGGTGGGCCCATGAGCCTCACGTATCAGCTCGGGACAGAGATTAGCTGGGGCCACCAACCTGCCGTCATGGCATCTCCAAAGTTCATCAGGTCCTTTGGTGGCTCCCATCTGTCCCCATACCGAGTGCTCATACGGGCCCGCTGTGAATTGTAGTTCCTTTATGTGTTGGTCTGTGAGTTCTGTTCTAGCTGGTTGAGTCTGCAGCACCATCTGTCTTGGAGTGTAGCCCCCAGCTTTCTTGGCTGCTTTGTCAGCTGCGTCATTTCCCTCGCTGACTTTGTTCTTGAGTTGCTGATGTCCTTTGCACTTCATGATGGCCACCTGCTCAGGTAGTGAGACTGCTTTTATCAGTCTCTCCATTTGTGCCTTGTGTTTGATCGGAAGGTTTCCTGTTGTGGTGAAGTTACGTCTGACCCATTGTGGTCCATCTGTATGGACTGCTCCATGAGCATATGCTGAGTCAGTGTAGATGTTCACAGTCTTTCCTTCAGCCTTTTCCAGGGCTTGAGTCAAACCAATGATCTCAGCTAGTTGGGCTGAGGCAGGTTGTGGGATGATGTCTGATTCCAGGGTCACGTGTGACCCGGTCTGGAAGCTGCTGTACCACTGCATATGCTGCTATGTTCCCTTCTTCTCCTCTATAGCAGCATCCATCGGTGTACAACCATAGATCAGGATTGGTAAGGGGTTCGTTTCCCAAGTCTGGTCGCAGTTTCAGTTCCTGTGCCGCTCTCTCTTCGCAGGAGTGTGCCAACCCTTCTTCTGCCATGTTTTTGTCGGTGTTGACAAAAGTAATGTGTGATTGGGTGCATTTATTCTGGATTTTGTTCTTTCTTTCAGCGCTGAACGTGAATTCCTTGCTCATCAGATATGCTGCAACCCCATGGTGCGTATGGATTTCCAATTTGTGGCACATTACCAGGTGGGCGGTTTTTTCAATAGCTTTTGCCACTGCAGCCACGTACCTGGAACATGTTGTCTGACCTGCTTCAATATGGTCCAACTTAGAGGAATGATACATCAGTACTCTTCTCTCCCCCTCTTGTTTCTGAAAAAGGATGGAAGAAGTGAACCCCTCCTTTTCAGAAACATCAAGATGAAATTTGTTTTTGTAGTCGGGTGCTGTCAGAGCTGCTGCCACCGAGAGATCGGTTTTTAGGAGAGCAAACGCTGTTGATGCTTCAGGTGTCCAGGTAAGTGAGGAGTGTAAGTTTCTTGGTCCTGCTTCTCTCACTATTTCTCTCAGTGGTTCAGTCCTGGATGTGTAGTCAGGGATGTGGGTACGGCTGTACCCTGTCAACCCCAGGAAGGACAACATGCCTGACACTGTGGTGGGACGTGGATGATGGAGTATGGAATCTCGGTGGGATTTCGAGAGACCAGCACCTTCTCCTGAGATTTCTCTGCCAAGGAAAAGGACAGTTCTGCGACAGGACTGGACTTTGCTCATTTTGACCTTGTAGCCTTTGACAGCCAAGAAGTCAAGTAGGGTTTTTGTCATTTGTAGACAGAGATCAGATGTGGGAGCCCCCCAGCAAAAGGTCGTCTACATATTGGATGAGTATCACTCCTTCAGGGATTTTCAATTCAGTCAGGTGTGTCTTTAGGATATGATTGAAGATTCCGGGAGAACACCTGTAACCCTGTGGAAGAACCGAATACGTATACTGTTGATGTTCATATGTGAAGGCAAAGAGAGGCTGTGAAGCCTCGTCCAGTGGAATGCTGAAGAAGGCATTAGCCAGATCCACAACGGTGAAGTATTGGTGTTTTGGTGAGAGATTACTCAGTGTAATGTGAGGGTCAGGGACAGGTAGGTCAATGGGTGCAGTGACGTCGTTCACTGCTCGGAAGTCTTGTACCATCCGGTATGTTTCACCTCCTGTTTTCAAGACTGGTAAGATTGGTGTGTTCCATGGAGACACAGTGCGATATATGACACGAGCTCCCAACAACCCATCTATGGTTGGTTTGATCCCCATGGTCTGTTCAGGTTTCAGACGGTACTGTGTTCGGTAGATAGGAATTTGTTCAGGGTTGAGTAACGTGATGGTGACTGGTGCCACCTGTAGTTGTCCAACATCAAATGGGGTGTGTGTCCATATGCCTTCATCAATGGTGGAAAGCAGTGCTTGTGATGAGGGGTGGTCTGTGTAAGGTTTACCATGGTGTCTTGGGAGCGTCAAACGTTCAGGAAGGCAATGTTCCTCTGTGTCAACTGTCATAAACCTCCACATGTTCTCAGTGGTGGCTTTGGTTATTCCTGGAGTTTGGGTGGGTTCCCACTGGAGTTTGGATGCTCTTCTGATCATAGGCCCAAGGCTCCTTGCTTCAAAACCGTTTCCAACTGCCAGTGTAACATGGGGAGCAGATTCTTCGCCCAGTAGGTACCAGGATTTCAAATGGGAAGGTAGGATAACCAGAGCAGCCACTCCTTCCTGTCCACACACTATGGTACAACATCTGATTGTTGGTGTCAGGTGCATCATGTTTTCATCCCAGTCATCGGTATATGGGTTGACATCATTATCAGTCACATTAAGTGTACAGTGGATTTCAGCTTGAGGAGTCTTGTATGGGTGAAATGTGTAAATGAGTTGTCTCAGCTGGTTGAACTTGAATTGAACCTCAGGGGTTCCTTGGCCGGATTCGATGCACTTCAACCAGTATATTTCTTGGGTCAGGGAGAGCACTGGGGTTGGGATGATGGGTAGCATCAGCACCCTAACTGGATGAACTGGTGTGGAGGTAATGGGATCAATGGAAACCTCCACACCCTTTTCGGTAAGGTAGATTGAACATTTTCAGTTTGCACAATAGGTCCCTTCCTAATAGGTTGATTGGACAGTTGGGACAATATAGGAATTGATGCTTCAAATTGGAAGGGCCCCATTGGAAGAGCAATGGTATGGTCTTAGTGCCATGTTCCCCACTAGGTGTCCTCCTTGCACCACGAAACACAGGCGCTTGTACCACTGCAGGACTTAGGAATGGGTTATAAGGGTTAGTTGGAGGAGTGGGTGTGTATGCGGGTGGTGTGCTCTTCGCTTCCTGTGGCAGGGTCGGATACAGTGGTGCTGAGGGCGCTGGTATGTCACTCATGGACTGTGTCCCCACTATTGGTGTTGTCTCAGTTGTGGGTTCAATCACCACACCCATCATGTCTGGTTTCTTGTATGGGTGTGCTCGTCGTGTTTCCTCAATTGCCCACGTACCTATCCTTAGCTCAGCCTCTGCTCTCTCTCTGTGTTTAGTCCCTTCCTTCTTGAATAAGTGAGACTTATTCCTTTTCACTTCACTTTCTGTTCCTTCCCTCACTGCCTCCCCTAGCTCTATCTCCATAGAGATGAGTTGCCCTTTAGACGGGGCACCCCCGCTAAAGTAACCTGCCTGTGTCCATTTGAGTCTCACTCCCTCCCACACTTTCTTTACTGTCTTATACTGTTCTTTCCCTCCCGCTCTATCCTGTATTCTTTGATCTAGATATTCATTAAATTTGAGTTTTGGGACGGTAGTGGTTGCCATGGTTATACAGTTTATTAGACTATCTTGGTGCTCTTAGCCCGTCACTGGCCGAATCCAGCAATGTATTCTTGGCGCTGACTGAGATTTATCTCTGATGTCCCACCCTCGTACACAAAAAATGTTCAATGCTTTATTATTAGGAATTATTTTGCAAAAGGTATTATTGTTTTTCAATTATTCGAATTATTATATATTTTCCCAAAAGGTATCAGAACCGCCCTTTTGGAACAATATATTAACAAACCCGAGCGCTCCCAAAACAATCATCAATTTAATCCCATGAATTATTTTGCAAAAGTTATTATTGTCTTTCAGGTACTCGAGCTATTATATACTTTCCCAAAAGGTATCAGAATCGCCCTTTTGGAAGAATACATTAACAAACCCAAGCGCTCCTAAAATAATTATCAATCTAATTCTAGGGATTTATTTAGCAAAAGTTATTATTGTTTTTCAGGTATTCGAGTTATTATATATTTTCCCAAAAGGTATCAGAATCGCCCTTTTGGAACAATATATTAGCAAACTCGAGCGCTCCCAAAATAATTATCAATTTAATTTTGGGAATTATTTTGCAAAAGTTATTATTGTTTTTCAGGTATTCGAGTTATTATATATTTTCCCAAAAGGTATCAGAATCGCCCTTTTGGAACAATATATTAACAAACTCAAGCGCTCCCAAAATAATTATCAATTTAATTTTAGGAATTATTTAGCAAAAGTTATTATTGTTTTTCAATTATTCGAATTATTATATATTTTCCCAAAAGGTATCAGAATCGCCCTTTTGGAAGAATATATTAGCAAACTCGAGCGCTTCCAAAACAATTATCAATCTAATTCTAGGAATTATTGAAATACCAACACCGCAAGAGGGAAAAAGTTCAAGTCAGCTTTTAGCGCAGCGGCTACATAACAGGCAAAATAGGACTCGGTGGTCCTCTTAAAAGTTATCAACTAGTTAGTCTCATGAAACGGCCAATCTTACACAACATTCAGGTTATCATTTCAACAATTACATTTTTCATTACATATCAGCATCAACACACGAATTCAGTTTAAGTTCCTCACAGTACATATAGTTGAGTGCCACGTCAACCAAATTGCCCGACTATCTGAACTTGTATTTTTTATTATATATTTTTTGATTCTCCTCAAGGAGACTCCCAGTCGTTTAAACCATTCAACTGGCGTCTAGTCGGGAGAACCTTTTCTGGACTTGGATTCTCACGGAATTAACTCAACCCGACTATCTGAATCTTTTTATCAAGTCACCAGATCCTTCTCTTGTGGATCAAATAAAAGGGTCCATCGCTTGTGAACCAAAAACTGTAATAGGCTTCTCACTAGAAAGCCGCATTTCAACAGGAAATAAAACCACTGTAACTAGACTTCTTCTCTTAGAGTCACATTTCAACAGTAAAAACCTAAGATTTCAGATATCAACAGCAAAAAATAAAAGGGTCCGTCTCTCGTGAACCTCAACCTCTGTAACTAGACTCCTCCCCTAGAGAGTCACATTTCAACAGTAAGAACCTAAAAAATTCAGATATCTTTACATATGTGCCTTTTGAGTCATAATAGATATGTTATAAATTTATCAGTAATCCATACTCACGCCCAGTACTACTGATCATAATTTGGGTTTATCCTACAATACAATATGCAGATTTTGTTTTAACAGGTTCTGCTTACCTTTGTATTGACGGCCGTCTAGATCAGTTTCCTGAGGCGAGCTGGATTCCCGGCTGCTCCTGCGGACAGGTCACCCGTCCTTTCAGATCCGTCTCTTACTTGTCTCCTGTCTCTATCAACTTTTATGGACCGAATTCAGAGTTAGAAAACCACCCTCTGCTACCAAGTTCTGTTGATAAAACAAGTTTACTGGAGAACGGAGACCAAGTAGAGACTTTCGGACACGGTGGATAATTGTATAATATAAGGCAGTTTATTCAGAGGTAAAGATATCTGTAAATAGCGTGCACGGACCCGTTCGTCAATCTCGTAGGGAGATATCTGAGAGCGCGCCCTAAACATTGTGTGCTGACATTTTATACAATAAAATAAAGTAGGTTGATTCTAGGAGTTCTGATATTCTGATTGGTCCTGATGAGTTGGGCGAGGTCACTTCCATTGCATTGGCTCTGAGTCGGGTTGTCTGTCTTCAGATGTTCAGCCTAAAAGAAGGGATTTTGTGTGTGCGTGTGTTATCAGTAATAATGTGTGTGTGTGTAATAATGTGTGTGTGTGTGTGTGTGTGTTTTGGGAAAATGTTCAGCCGAAAGAGGGGATTTTGTGTGTGCGTGTGTTATCAGTAATAATGTGTGTGTGTGTGTGTGTGTTTGTGTGTGTCATGGGAGAACTCGTGAGTTGGAAGGACTGAGAGACCTATGGCGTGGGTGTTGTTCTTAGCCACCTGCTGACAAGGCCGACAAGATAGAAGTCTTTGTCCATTGTATTAAATCCGAAGGCCCAACACAAGATGGGTCATGCACAAAATTTTAGCCAGACCAAGCTATAACATAATATATTTACTACGACATAGGTAGATGAAAAGTTAGAATAGCCTGAACATATGAAAGTTGGTTTGGTGTATCTAGCTTGAATGGATAAACAGTTACTGTTGGTTGAGTTATATTATGCTAATCTATGCAAATTTTTATCATTCTAATTTTAAAGAACTTGAAGTTAGGATAGCCTGAACGTGTGAAAGTTGGTTTGGTGTATGTAGCTGGAAGGGTTTAAGAGTTACTGTTGTATTGGTTATGTTATGCTAATGTGTGTAATTATTAGTCAATAAACATTTTAACCCTTTGACACGTACGAACACACAGGTGTGATCATTCTACAGTGGCCCCTGCAGTGTACGCTCAAACTGGTGTGATTAGAACGCTTATTTAGAACATCCAGTTTTGATTGATGCAACAGTCAGCATTTGAGCTGGCTTTCACGGAAACATTTTGCACAAACACAGTCCTTAGAACGTTATGTCCTGAATGTGACCAGTTTATTTTTGGATGCAATTAATAGAAGTGGCGACAGCATGAGACAATCATCCAAACTGGAGAATTTAGGCTACATTAGTCATAGCGCTAACTGAGGAAATAGTGACCTAGCACAAGCAGTCATATTTAGCTAACTCTCGACTGACAGAAACCATAATATGAATTAGCTAATAGCAACTGCTATTTACAATTCATCACGTCACGGGTGAGCTTATCAGTAATGGAAATAAATGAATAAAACACTTTCAAAAAATCAAAGTAATCCAACGATTGTATTTGTGCGCGCCGCCATGTTTATTATTATAATTTTTTAAGATAATAGGTTACAAGATGAGTTAGGTCTGTTTGCAGTATGCATGTTGAAGGGGGTGTGTCGTCTACCATCATTCACTTCCATCATTTATTTCCATAAATTTACTCGAAAGACGAGTGAACCATCCATTCACCTCGTTTTGTTATAACATCTTTGGTCTGACAGACATTTACGTAACGACCAGAATGCATTGTATGATGTCAACAAACATGGCGCCACACATAGCTGGCAATTAGCTTAGCGTTAGCTCATCATAATCAGTACAACCTTCCAAAAAAGTATTTTACACACGTAGTCCTCTGTAGCTCAGCTGGTAGAGCACGGCGCTTGTAACGCCAAGGTAGTGGGTTCGATCCCCGGGACCACCCATACACAAAAATGTATGCACGCATGACTGTAAGTCGCTTTGGATAAAAGCGTCTGCTAAATGGCATATTATTATTATTATTATCCCAGCTAACAAAATTATGTTCCAGGACGTAACCACAAAGTTATTTTAGTCCCTACATAAGTCATGATAACGTTATTGTGAAACGTGCCTTCTACGTAGCTGTTGTGTCCGCTGACAAAACTTACGTCCCAAGTCTTTTCAGGATGTAGAAATGTGGGGGATTTTAAACAGTTAAATATGTGAATTTTTAGGTCAACCGCATAACTTTGCTAAATGTCAGAAAGTACGTTTAGAGCCCCATAAAATGCAGTTTCTGGTAACATAACTTTCATCAGTGGGTACCTACAGTGTGATGGAACAAGGACATCCCGGCCGGCCAAACCCTCCCCTAACCCATTTTTACATTTACATTTTAGTCATTTAGCAGACACTCTTATCCAGAGCGACTTACAGTTAGTGAGTGAATACGTATTTTTTTTATTTTTCATACTGGCCCCCCACAACCCTGGCATTGCAAATGCCATGCTCTACCAACTGAGCTACATCCCTGCCGGCCATTCCCTCCCCTACCCCGGACGACGCTGGGCCAATTGTGCATCACCTCATGGGTCTCCTGGTCGCGGCTGGCTGCGACACAGACAGGTATCGAACCAGCATCTGTAGCTACGCAGCTTGCACAGCGATGCAGTGTCTTAGATCACTGCACCACTTGGAAGGCCCCTTAAGACATGTAATTTAATCTACCCTGAACATATACACAGTATCCTGTCGGAAGGTGTCCACTGACGAAATATGCAAAATTCCAGAAAATAAGAAGTTATTTTTTTGTTTTACTTCAACTGTATCACAATAGATTCGTAAACAAACTCACAGCAATAAGCTCACAAAATAACAAGTCAGTAAAAACATGAACACTGCACTCCAATCAAGAACTGTAAAACTGCTTAAAGCTAAAAGTGAATAACTACAGTTGAAGTTGTAAGTTTACATATTTCACTTATAGTTCACTGTACAATTCCAGTGGGTCAGAAGTTTACATACACTAAGTTGACAGTGCCTTTAAACAGCTTGGAAAATTCCAGAAAATAATGAAATGGCTTTAGAAGCTTCTGATAGGCTAATTGACATCATTTGAGTCAATTGGAGGTGTACCTGTGGATGTATTTCAAGGCCTACCTTCAAACTCAGTGCCTCTTTGCTTGACATCATGGGAAAATCAAAAGAAATCAGCCAAGACCTCAGAAAAACAATGGTAGACCTCCACAAGTCTGGTTCATCCTTGGGAGCAATTTCCAAATGCCTGAAGGTACCACGTTCATCTGTACAAACAATAGTACGCAAGTATAAACACCATGGGACCACGCAGCCATCATACCGCTCAGGAAGGAGACACGTTCTGTCTCCTAGAGATGAACGTACTTTGGTGCAAACAGTGCAAATCAATCCCAGAACAACAGCAAAGGACATTGTGAAGATGCTGGAGGAAACAGGTACAAAAGTATCTATATCCACAGTAAAACGAGTCCTATATTGACATAACCTGAAAAGCCGCTCAGCAAGGAAGAAGCCACTGCTCCAAAACCGCCATAAAAAAGCCAGACTATGGTTTGCAACTGCACATGGGGACAAAGATCATACTTTTTGGAGAAATGTCCTCTGGTCTGATGAAACAAAAATAGAACTGTTTGGCCATAATGACCATCATTATGTTTGGAGGAAAAAGGGGATGGCTTGCAAGTCGAAGAACACCATCCCAACCGTGAAGCACGGGGGTGGCAGCATCATGCTGTGGGGGTGCTTTGTTGCAGGAGGGACTGGTGCACTTCACAAAATAGATGGCATCATGAGGAAGGAAAATTATGTGGATATATTGAAGCAACATCTCAAGACATCAGTCAGAAAGGTCATGTTTGGTTGCAAATGGGTCTTCTAAATGGACAATGACCCCAAGCATACTTCCAAAGGTTTGGCAAAATGGCATAAGGACAACAAAGTCAAGGTAGTGGAGTGGCCATCACAAAGCCCTGACCTCAAGCTTATAAAAAATGTGTGGGCAGAACTGAAAAAGTGTGTGCGAGCAAGGAGGCCTACAAACCTGACTCAGTCACACCAGCTCTGTCAGAAGGAATGGGCCAAAATTCACCCAACTTATTGTGGGAAGCTTGTGGAAGGCTACCCGAAACGTTTGAACCAAGTTAAACAATTTAAAGGCAATGGTACCAAATACTAATTGAGTGTATGTAAACTTCTGACCCACTGGGAATGTGATAAAAGAAATAAAAGCTGAAATAAAGAATTCTCTCTACTATTATTCTGACATTTCACATTCTTAAAAGAAAGTGGTGAACCTAACTGATCTAAGACAGGGCATTTTTACTAGGATTAAATGTCAGGAATTGTGAAAAACTGAGTTTAAATGTATTTGGCTAAGGTGTATGTAAATGTCCGACTTCAACTGTATGTTATGTTTATTCAGGTGCTGCTGCTCCATCCTCATCCACTGGCGCTTCCTCGACCCGCTCCTGGAAGTCACAATAACACAAATTGGTCATAATTTTCCGTAAACAAATGATCAAAATGCCGGTTTAACGTCGACTCCCTACTACATTCCTTTTGTACTAACACAATAATTTACTTATACTGACGACTGGATTAAAGTGAAGTAAAAAAAAAATATATAAAAAAAATAGTGTTATTTTTAATCAGACCTTTCTCTTACTCTTGAGCCGAGCTGGTGCATGTTTGAGAGTATCTGCTATTTTGTCATCTACCTCTTGGTAGGTAGCCTTGGTGTGCTTTCAGGGACGCTCCTATGCTGTGAACAAGAATTGAAATGGTACATTTCATGTCAAATCCCTACTTTTCCACCTATGCTGGTTGAGACAGAGATTGGGTATTGTCCCTCTCGTCCTTCCTAGGCAGTTTTGGCCATGAGACCTCTCTCCTTCACCTTTCCTTTGTCCTCTCTCTCTGATCTGAACAGGTGGTAGGATTTCACATTTAGTTTGTAACTGCCTTGTTACTGACTTATTTCATTTGAAATGTTAATAAATACACATTTGACTTATGTCATGTGTCTGATATTAACACTGTGCTGTTGTGTTAGTTGTCGAACAAAGGACAGAGAAGAGCAGCCATATCTTGTCACCAGATGGCCTAGTCTTGCAGGAGTGCAATAACAGGACAACACCCACACCCAAGGCCACAATCACCAGATCCTCCTCACGAGTTCCCTGGACACACACAAACATTTCATTTGCACGCACACTCATTCTCAACTCCCCTGTCTACTGGTCGGGTGCCAAGGGCAGAGGACTCTGCCGTGCACCAATGGGGCATCTGCTCTGGACAGAGCAGACCCGCCTCCTACGCCTCGGGAACCAATCAAGGGACTAGAAGAAGGACCCCTTCCTTTATGTTACATTGTATAAAGTAATGCTGTAAACTCTGTTTAATCATCCTTCTCAACTGTCTCCATAAGAGGCAATTGATTGGGTCCATGCATGTAGCTTGAGCAGGACAAGATATCTCTGTTTTAATAAACTGCCTTTTGCTTAAGCAAATTCCTCTCTGTCTAGCGTCGTTGGTTTGTACTCCCTCTCCGTATTATGTGTTCACCAACAAATTGGTAGCAGAGGATGGTTTCTATTTCGATCTAAAAAGTTGGTGCGAGAGGAAAAGTCAAATCATCGATCTAAAAACAGACGGAAGAGTGACCTGAAATCCAGGAGACATCAACTATTCGTCTTGCCTCAGGAACCTGATCAGAGCGCGCTCTTCTAAAAAGGTATGCAGAGCCTGTTAAAACGAAATCTTGCATATTGTATTATAGACCAATACCAAATTTTGATCAGTAGTACTGAGTGTGAGTATGAATACTTGTTAAATAATTTCCATCCTAAATGAATTAAGGCATAAATGAGATATCTGGTACTGTGAACACTGAGAACTGTGATTATATTATGAGAGTCTTACCAGTGGCTGAATACTGATGATTGTATCCCATGGGTGATTATATTATGAGAGTCTTACCAGTGGCTGAATACTGATGATTGTATCCCATGGGTGATTATATTATGAGAGTCTTACCAGTGGCTGAATACTGATGATTGTATCCCATGGGTGATTATATTATGAGAGTCTTACCAGTGGCTGAATACTGATGATTGTATCCCATGGGTGATTATATTATGAGAGTCTTACCAGTGGCTGAATACTGATGATTGTATCCCATGGGTGATTATATTATGAGAGTCTTACCAGTGGCTGAATACTGATGATTGTATCCTATGGGTGATTATATTATGAGAGTCTTACCAGTGGCTGAATACTGATGATTGTATCCTATGGGTTAAATTGCGATTTAACACATGATGTGGATAAGATTTGACCCATAATCTAGATTCCTAAAGGGACCCAGTT
The DNA here is from genome assembly GCF_020615455.1 of Coregonus clupeaformis. Classification (NCBI taxonomy): domain Eukaryota; kingdom Metazoa; phylum Chordata; class Actinopteri; order Salmoniformes; family Salmonidae; genus Coregonus; species Coregonus clupeaformis. Next base: position 11,965,349 of record NC_059211.1, on the reverse strand, counting down.
TGAACTGAGACCTTTTGCATAAATCCTATTAGGGGAGGTCCTACCCTATAGGTTGTGAGAGAGTTGATCACGTTAAACTGTGGCAGAGTTCTAGACATTAGCTGGGGGAGAATCACCGAAATTGACCAGAGGTACTAAATTCCCGGGGATGCCAGCTATCTCTGTAATTTCACATTTAAAATGTTCCATATAAATGGTTGTGTGAAAGGTGCAGTTAACCTGAAGACAATAGTCTCTAAGGGATCCAGTTGCTTCTGTGACTTCACATAATGAAGGTGCCTTTTAAGGTTGTGTGAAGGGTGCAGTCGAACTGAGACTATGTTTTAGGACGCTCTGGTAATCTAAATTCATTAGTTGCTTCTGTGACTTCACATGTAAAATTGGTCCTTACATAAGGACGTGTGAAGGGTGGCAGTCGAACTGAGAATGTGTTTTAGGACGCTTTGATAGCCTGAATACATTAAGCATTGTAATTCCAATTGGCTTTTTGGGTTGTGTGTTTTTATGTATTATAACGTGTAATGGATGATGGGAAGTTATAGTGAGACTTATGAGACTGAATACCAAACTGTGGAATTGAGTGAATTTGACTTAGGCTTTCAGGAACCAGGGATTTAAGACTGATATTGGACCTGTGCATATTCTTCAACAAGAGCTGAGACAATTAAAGCGTGTTGTGTGCTGTGGAGGAATAACTGCATTGGTATATGTGACTGGAATTCTGATTTTTATGATAATGATTGCATTACAAATTATATAAATTAACTCTTTATATACGAGGGTGTCGTACATGAGATAAGTCTGTATTGATACCGATAATACATCCTTGGAAATAAAACACCAGGGACGGGATAAGTGTATAAAGATAGAGAAAGCAAGATGGCAGGGCCAAACCCACCCAAACCCAAATTCAATGAATACTTAGAACAACGAATGACAGGGAGAGTAATGCCAGGTACACCAAGGGAGGGAGGTCATATGCCCGCCCTTGATGTACAACAGATAGAAATGACTGATTATGTGAAGAAATTGACGGAATTTTCTGCAGCGCTCTCTTCTCAGGTGCGGAAGGCCCAAGAGGGGGAGCTGTCGGGAAACACGCCACCACTGAAGGTAAAAGTGGGAGACTGGGTGAGGGTGAAAGTCCACAAAAGAAAGTGGCTGGAACCCAGGTGGACTGGACCGTACGAAGTGAAGGAGGTTACTTCACACTCAGTCCAGGTCAGAGGTAAATCAGGAGCACCCTGGCACCATCTAACACATTGCACTCCAGCCCCCACTCCTTCCAGACCATTGTCTGAAGTAAGAGCTGATTTGAGCAGCGAGAAGGAGAACTTTTTCCCCCTGGGAGAGATTGGGAGTGTCTGAATGTTTGTATGTATGTTTTCTGATAGGAATTGGACTCCTACTGGGCACTCCTTATGAGGTGTTGTTGTGTGAAGCTATTTTGAATTACTTGTTAAATTGACTTGTAATATAGAAGAGGTGGCTAAGGGATTTTTAACAGTACCAACCATGGGGGGGGGGGCAAATCCTCACAAGAGGTCCCAGAATTTACTGGGGACGAGAAATGCTTGATGTAATTAAAATGGAATCCAGGGATAGAAGAAATCTCCATTATATAACCAGGTGGAGTGAGAGGTATGGTTTTGAGGGACGTCTGGACGCAGATAAACTCGAATCCATGCTTAAAACAGATGCATAAGGTGTGTAAAGGAGAAATAAGCAGTGAGAGAGAGAGAGAGTAGGAGGGGGCCAGTACCCACTGATAGCCTTACCTAATCTATTGGCGGGGAATGAAAGGGGCCCCAGCAACCTTAGATGTATACAGTAATAATAATAATATGCCATTTAGCAGACAGGCCATGAACACAGAGGACGTGGCCAGAGCGGTAGAAAGAATGACCCACCCCAAAACAGGAATAGTAAGGTTTGGGCTGCCGTTAGAGGGCAGTGGGTTTCAGGGGATGCCCAGAGGACACTTTTGCCATGGGCCGATTACGGAGAGTATGTTGGGAAAATAACTGAATTGTGTAATAGCCTCAGAGAGACATGCAATCCATCATGAGAGAAAGTCAGACAGGAGTGAGTGGAAGTGTTACAATTGTGACAAAACGGGACATTTTGCTAGAGAATGTGAGGAACCGTGTAGTTACTGCAAGGAAAGGGAACCAGTTAAGAAACTGTAGGCAGAAGGGGAAGAGAGAAATCAGGAGTCCTCATGACCTGGCTGTTTGGTTGTTGTTTTTTAATTGGGGTTTTCAAATAGAAAACAACACACCTAGTATGATGTTTATAAAGCCTTGTTGTTTCAATTTTGGAGGGTTTTCAGCAGGTCAAGGGTGATAGGTCTTAGAGGAGCACACAGTGAATTTTATGGAGTTTTTTAGGTTTTGGCTGAGTTTGGGGTATATATGATTTCTTATGAGAATGAATGTCATGAGGAGTAATGAACACTTGGGATAAGTAACATGTATTAAATATTTAGAATAATGGTAATGTTTGGTATACTATGGGATGGAATTTCAATTGCCTCTGAACTCTGTTTTAACTTTCTGGTGTTAATTAATCATCCATACTGGTAAATTCTAAAAGCATGAGAGGAGGACTTTAAGATAGTTTATTTTACCAATAAATAAAAATAAGGGATGGCAATTGGATGATAAATTACCAATATTACCTAAGTGATTGTTAGGTAGGTGATAATATTGACACATGGGCAGTGACATGTGTCAAAAGGAGGGATGGATGGTAGAACAGATTAGACAACACTTTGCTGCACATGGGATTACTAATTATAAAAAAATAAAATAAAAAAAGATGTGTTTCTGTGCTCAAAATAATCACCAGGGCAGACAAAGGGCACCTCAGGGTGAGTATCCTCCGGCTAAGTACCCTTTCCAGCAATTGGAAATGGATTTTATAGAGTCATCACGGAGTGAAGGGAAGACATTTAGAGTAACCCCAGATAAAGATGGGTTATCCCCTTTGAGAAAGTGTTTGGAAGACCTTACAGAATGCCACAGTTGGCAGGACCAGACAGGCAGACATAGAACTAGAGAGCACCCTAGCAGAACACGTGAGAAGGTTGTTTATTAACCACACCTGTATGTCAGAGGTTTTGTGCCCCCACAGGTGAATTAAAGGAGAAGGTGACCCACTCTATCTAACCAGGAGACTGAAGCAGGCCTGGCGGGAAGGGCCCTACCAAGTACTGCCTTTGCCAGCAGAATAGCTGAGAGATCCATCTGGGTGCATGTCACACACTGTAAAAAGGCAAAACCAGCTACACCTGACGAACAAACACAGAGTTAGGAGAAAGATCCGATCACCACTAGGGCTCGGGGGTTGGCTCCTTAACGGAGATTCCCTTACCCTGTCTGATCATCCCTGTGTGAGTTCGATAGAAGGTAAAGCAATGGGTTGGCCTCTGGCATCTGACATGTTCTCAGGGCGAGGGTGGGGATTCACAGGTCTCCCGACGGTAGGTAGCTGTCTGATTGTGGGGGCCATATTCCTAACACACACGGACCCTCCTGTTTCAGCCAGAAGTGGTAGTTAACCTAACACAAGATGAAAAGGCATAGGAGACAGCTAGACGTAGGGAAAGGGGAAATACTAGGGACTTTAGGGAAGGACATCACCAATCTCCATACACAGTTTAGGGTTGTGAAAGTAGGGAATTATCAGAAATGGCAGTGCGACCCATATGAGGGTAGGTACTGTCTGAAAGTCTGAATTATGATAAAACAGATTACAGACCTGACAAGTGAGATATCTTCTTCAACTGGGGCACCCTATAGAGTAAACCTCTCTGAGGGAGGTAGTGAGACAGTGCAAACTATAGACCTGAAGGAAGTAGTACAGATGGAGATGGAGTAAATAGATTTTAACCTGTGGTTGGAATGGATTCAGTATACGGTCTAAAGAGGACTGTTATGCCTGTAGGACAGCCAAACCAAGGTTAACAACTACTCCGTTCCCCTTGACAGGCTTTGACTCTCTGTCAGGTTTATCCTCCATGCAAGCCACCTGGGAATGTGGTGAAAGAGTCTTATGGTAACTTGCACTATCTGTTTCCCCCGATAATAAAGTCATCCCGACCTGGGTTGCCTCAGTTTGAAGTCACAGGGGATTCTAATTGTTTTTCTAGGACTAGTAAGACAGGATACAGGGTAGGGCCTTTTAGCTCCTGCTCCCACACAGAGAATGTCACACCTAAAGAGACCATGACTAATCTCTCCTCTTTGCTGCAGCCAGAGGATTTTAGGAGCCAAAAAACCAGACCCGTGCTGACATCTGATGGATGTGTGGTGATAACTGATTGTGAACTCACCTACATACGCAAACAATCAAACGTGTCAGAGACTGGTGAGTTGTCACATAGAAAGTAGGACCTCCTCCCGGGATCCTTTGATGAAAGGATATATATTGATGGGATCCACAATCAGATCGCAGCTGGGTTTTAATCAAGTATTTTCTGGTGGTCAACAATTAATAAAAATGTAGATTGGATAAATTATATTTCATATAACCAGCAAAATATTTATAAACCACACTCGTGATGCAATAAAGGGATTAGCTGAGCAGACAGCGGCAACTAGCTTAATGACATGGCAGAATAGAATAGCTTTAGATATGCTTTTGGCTGAGCGGGACGGGGTTTGTGTTCTGTTTGGATATATGTGCTGTACTTTCATCTCCAAACAATACTGCTGCAGATGGAAGTTTGACAATTGCTCTAGAAGGTTTGAGGACTCTTAATGGTAAAATGAAAGATCATTCTGGGGTTGATACCTCTATGTGGGATTCCTGGATGGATGTTTTTGGTAAATATAAAACCCTTATTTCATCTGTATTGATTTCTATTGCTGTTTTTCTATCAATTCTTACATTGTGTGGATGTTGTTGTATTCCCTGTGCCCGCACTTTGGTTAACCGTATAATAACCACTGCTATTGAACCAATTCACAATGACCAAGCCCAGATGTATCCGCTTTTGGGAAATAATGATTTGGAACTGGACGATTTTGAAAGTGACTATCCTCCCTTATGTAATGTTAAAGGTGGACCTCTTGATTGTCCTTTTGGGAATCCTGAATGTCTGTATGGTGTTGTCCCTGGGGGTGGATGGGCCTGTCATGATTACAAACCTGAACAGCAACAATTGGAGGTTAGCGATTTCGAAGATTAACTCTGATTGTTGTAGTCACTCACTAGAGGGGGACTAACATTGTTTAATTAACTGGCCATATAATTAGTATGCTAGAGGGGGATGGTTGAATGTTTTTTACCATTGCATTATGCGTTATCATGTTTTGTTTTCTTTCCTGCATTATTGTTTTTCTTTTAAGACTGATTCAACTATGCTTAATGCCAACATAATTAATGGATCACGTCTAGAAGACGTGAAGAGGGGGATTTGTCATGTGTCTGATATTAACACTGTGCTGTTGTGTTAGTTGTCGAACAAAGGACAGAGAGGAGCAGCCATATCTTGTCACCAGATGGCCTAGTCTTGCAGGAGTGCAATAACAGGACAACACCCACACCCAAGGCCACAATCACCAGATTCTCCTCACGAGTTCCCTGGACACACACAAACATTTCATTTGCACGCACACTCATTCTCAACTCCCCTGTCTACTGGTCGGGTGCCAAGGGCAGAGGACTCTGCCGTGCACCAATGGGGCATCTGCTCTGGACAGAGCAGACCCGCCTCCTACGCCTCGGGAACCAATCAAGGGACTAGAAGAAGGACCCCTTCCTTTATGTTACATTGTATAAAGTAATGCTGTAAACTCTGTTTAATCATCCTTCTCAACTGTCTCCATAAGAGGCAATTGATTGGGTCCATGCATGTAGCTTGAGCAGGACAAGATATCTCTGTTTTAATAAACTGCCTTTTGCTTAAGCAAATTCCTCTCTGTCTAGCGTCGTTGGTTTGTACTCCCTCTCCGTATTATGTGTTCACCAACACTTACCATCACTTGACCAATAATACTATCTACTAAATAATGATCTAAACTTGTGCATTTACTTGCTTGTGACAGCATCATAGATTGATAGCTCATTAAAGGCCCTCTTCCCCTTCCTGCCCTTCAAGGAGTAGCCTTTCCACAGCTCCACAGCTCCTCCTCTGTTCCAACTTTTCTCATCATTCGTCCATTCATAAGTAAAAAAATCATGCTGTTATTTAAACGTTCTACATTTACGATTTCGAGATCAATATCTTGATGGCTAAAGAAACCTGATTCTGATGCTCTGTCTTGGCCAGCTTCTTCCTGGCTGCCACTTGGAGTAACTGAGAAGACAGAAGGATAAAAATTAAGACATACTTTGCATGTTTTTGAACATGCATAATTTTTGTTTTAAATAATGCTTTTAGTTTGATGGAATACATACAGATATTTACAAACATGGCATCACACTTGTGTTTTACCCCAGAAGAATATGGTGATTTCACTACTGTTGTAAATACAAGTTTCACCCATACACTGCACCACAAGTATTTGGAAAGTTCTAACAGTATGCACAAATTAGTAATAAGACTTTAAATAACCTAATATGCAAAAATGTGATGGTAATTGTATTCTATTGAGTGGCTTTGAAAGGTTTGTAAAGCTATAATACTTCATACAATTCAATTGTTTACCCTCACAAACTACAACTAGACACTTACTGTCGCTCTGGCTTGAGGTGGCACATGACCTCAAGTCCTCTGCATCTGCAACTTCCGAGAAGATCACAGATGTCAAACCTTTACCACATTTACAGTACACACTTAACAGATTTTCCTGTTCATCCCATACAGTTGGTGGGAACAGAACTTTGAGAAAGTATCCTCGTTTATCAGACTTGAAACATTATGTACCTTGTAGGGTCTTTTCAAAGACACTGGCTCTTGAAGTTGCTAATAAAAAATAAAAATAACTGTTACACTTTGGTAGTGACTAATAATCAAGTATGTCAAGATCAGATGGGTGTGGTAATTTCTTGTCATATCAACTGTCATTAGGTTATGATTTCATGCCGTCTCAATTTAAGACTAGTACTTGCATTAACTGTAAGCATTTCTTCACTCACATACTTGAATGTGTGTCAAACTTACCATCAACTTGCTGAATATACATTTAATGACCTAGTAGCCTGATGCAGGGTCTTACCACTAGGGGCTGGTGGAAGCTGGGGCACTGTAAGCTGGGCTTGTCTGGGTTCATTTGTCTTTTTCTGGAGCGCTTCACTTCCATCATCATCTTACGAAGCACAATACAAAAAAATTGCAATTGATTTCATCTACTTCCTGATGCATGTAATACACACAATGGAATAAGACTAGTTAAGAAATCCTCACCAGGTGGCCCTACATGGAATCTAATTGGTTTAGTCACAGCCATCTTCGCTGGTTCCTCGTCAGATTCAACATTGGAGTTGTCAACCCCCCGTTTGGCTCGTTGCTCTGCCACAGAGTAATTGTCTGTATGTGCACTAAACATAGTCATAAATACTTTCCTATTTCCTATTAACACTTGCAAAACAGATTTGTAATTCACATAGTAATACTTTCAGCAAATACAAATAGTACTTAAGAGGGGGAAGTTACTGACTGCTGACTGCTGACCATGAGTGGGTTGCACCAGTTAGACACTAATAAGGTGTAAGAGATAAATTGGGCCTACCTACGCCCGACATAATGATTTAGACAAGATGTGACATGACTAGTCATGAAACACTTACCTTGGAAACTAGTTATAGATTTATAGTATAAGTCTACCCCACATTACACTTAGCTTTTGCTACGCCAGGGTGTAAAAACTATTACTTACAACCAGGTGGTGACACAGGTTTACCCCTGGCTTAGAACATATTCTACATTGGAACTAGCCTTACATATAAGAGTAAGTTCAACTGATGCAACCTGCTCCAGAGCCACACAAACAAGCATACATTGCAATATAAACGGGAGTGGATGGATACAGTAAAATATAATTTTACCAGTGGATGAAAATATGGATATTCTGTACTTCTCCCATAATATTTTGTCAGGCCGGTCTCCTCTCTTAATCATTGTTGCGCTGGCATTTCTTGGCCAGTAGCAACACAGGACCTGCAAGAAATGAGACACCAGGACCTGCAAGAAAGTTTAAAGTTAACTATTTATCCATCTCTTTTCCTGAAAAGGGTCAACCATTTAACTGATCAACTCGCCCCATCTTTCTTCTCCACCCACTGCTCTGGTACAACTTCAACAGTGTAGAAAAACAAAACACCAATTCCACACTGTTCAGTCTCTTGATTTACCAGACAAGATAGTTTGCAAAACTAATACAGCTTGTGAACTTGGCTGTAGCTAAATGGGGCTTGCTACAGGCTGTGCAAGATGGTAAGCACAACACGAGTGCCATGGTCCTCCTCAAGTATAATAGCTTGCTTAACAAGACTGCTCTTTGCAATGAGATGCATTTGTGTGCTCCTTGTAGTGGTGTGGAAAGTCAAATACAGACTTGAGTCACAAGGACTCAGCGTGTAAGATTCCAGATGCTGAAACACCCTGCAGAGGTCAATGTTGTTCTTCATCAGGACCTACGAACACGATTACTGAACCCTGTAACACAGGCTGTTGTTATACGCGGCACTATCCAAGTAACGTAGCTAGGCTAAACTATCTATTAGCCAACTGGCTAATTAGCTAACTGGCAAGCTTCCTCGCTAGTTAGATATCCTGACATCATCAAAATGTATTTATCTGTGGAGCTGGGAGTACACTAACTTACTTGGTTTAAATAGTACACGCTGGATAACTTACCTTTCGTAAAAACTTCCAAGAGGTGAACTGTGTTCGGTCAGTCAGAGTCGATGGCGTCTTCGCTTTTCATCTGTGTTGTTTCACTTTTTCCAATTAGTACCGTAGGTGTTTCTTTCTGGCTCCAGCCTCAGCTCAGTATTGTTAGTTGCCACACCCACTTTTATATTTGCAATGACGGATAATGGAGTCAAAAGGAATATTCAGGATGAACCATTGTCAGTCCACCACTACCACTAGCTGCTTTATAATGATTTTTTAAAATTATTATTATAGTTATAGGCTACATTCATGAATTAATATAATAAAAAAATATTATTTTTAGGCATCGTTCCCTCTTCCATAGGCCTATACTGAGGTCAAAATTACATTATGAATTTCCACACATTTATTAAATCGGTAGAATTATGGAAAAATAAATTGCGGAGGGGAAGAGCTGGATCCACTTCCTTTACTCCAAGCACAAGTACTTACAGTGAGGGAAAAAAGTATTTGATCCCCTGCTGATTTTGTACGTTTGCCCACTTTTGTACGTTTTCCCCACAAGAAATTATCAGTCTATAATTTTAATGGTAGGTTTATTTGAAAAGTGAGAGACAGAATAACAACAACAAAAATGTTATAAATTGATTTGCATTTTAATGAGGGAAATAAGTATTTGACCCCCTCTCAATCAGAAAGATTTCTGGCTCCCAGTTGTCTTTTATACAGGTAACAAGCTGAGATTAGGAGCACACTCTTAATGTCCTGAATGTGACCAGTTTATTTTTCGATGCAATATTTAGACATTCACAGCAGTAATGACAGCATAACACAATCATCCAAACCGGAAAATGTAGGATACATTACTGAGGAAAGATTGACGTGTAGCTCAGTTGATAGAGCATGGCACTTGCAATGCCAGGGTTGTGGGTTCGATTCCCACAGGGGGCCAGTATGAAAAATGTATGCACTCACTAACTGTAAGTCGCTCTGGATAAGAGCGTCTGCTAAATGACTAAAATGTAAATGTAAATGTAACACAAGCGGTCATATTTAGCTAACTCTCTCCTGACAGAAACCACAATATTAATTAGCTAATAGCAATTTCTATTTACAATTCATCACATCATGGGTGAGCTCACCATTGATCTAAATAATTGAGTAAAATACTTTCTAAAAATCGAAAGTAATCGGACGATGGGTAGTTTGAGCACGCCACCATGTTTGTTTTTTCGCATCAACCAAAGATAAGAAGAGAAGACAAGATGAGTTTGGGCTGTTTGCAGTATGCATGATGAAGGCGGTGTGTCATCTACGATCATTCACTTCCCTTCAATCACTTCCGGAAGTTTACTTGAAAAATTAGTGAACCATTCCTTCACCTCATTATAACATCTTTGGTCTGACAGACGTTTACGTGACACCCAGAATCCATTGTATAATGTCATCAAACATGGCGCCACACATAGCTGGCAAGTAGCTTAGCATTAGCTCATCATAATCAATACAACCTTCAAAAAAGTATTTTACACACATCATAGGTGTCCATTAGGCAATAATCAGAATGCATTATTTGTCAACAGTACTTGATAACATGTGAATAAACTGTAAATACAATATGCTCCATACATACATATTTTATGCTACAGTAGAAACGACAACACGATATACAGAAAATAAGGCACTTACTTTGAAAGGAACGCACACATGTCCAAAGTTATTATTTGTAAGGAAAACAACAAAGAAGGCAATGCGAGCGCCAGCCAGAAAATGTGCCAGTTCGTGCAAGATTGCACAAACGTCTGCATACACTGGGGAGGTGCTTGGGCTCTCCTCGAGTCGAAGAGAGAAGAAGTTTGTCCCGCTCAGTAAAGCCTCAAACATAAATTGTCCGCAACAGTGAAATAGCCTACTTCTATCTGAATTAATGAGGAGGCGGAACACACCTCAATTCAAACTGTTAGAAAATAACATTTGTTAGAAAATAATTTGAAATTGACAAATTGAAACATAGCCTATAGATAATTAACTGTCCTGTTGAGTAACAATCACATTTGGAACAGTGAGTGCATTCTGACATCACGTGCATAAAACAACTCACACTGTGTCACGCCCTGGCTCTGGGGACTCTTAAATGTTGAGCCAGGGTGTGGATTTTTCTATGTTTAGTTTTCTATGTTTTTTGTTCTAGATCGTTTAGATCTATGTTGGCCAGGGAGGTTCCCAATCAGAGGCAGCTGTAGCTCGTTGTCTCTGATTGGGGCCCATACTTAGGCAGCCTGTTGGCACCAGTTAGTTTGTGGGATCTTGATCCGTAAAGGTTTGGTGTGTGTAACCTCAGGACTTCACGTATTGTTGGTTTGTTGTTTTGGTTTTGTTTGTGTGTTAAGTACTAATTAAAGATGTACGCTTATCACGCTGCGCCTTGGTTCCACGAGTCATTGTCAACGTGCGTGACAGAAGATCCCACCAAAAAAGGACCAAGCAGCGTGTCCAGGAACAGACAGCCTGGACTTGGGAGGAGATCCTGGACGGGAAGGGATCCTGGACTTGGGAAGAGATTCAGGCCGGAATGGATCGCCGTCCTTGGGAGGAGACTGTGGAGGCGCGCTACAGAGAGGAGCAGCGGCATCGCAGAGGGTACCGGCCGAGGAGGAAGCCCGAGAGACAGCCCCAATATTTTTTTTTGGGGGGGGGATAAAAGGGTGGTTGGCGGAGCCTAGAGTTAGAGCAGAGCCAACTCCCTGTACTCAGGCTAGGAAGCGTGAGACTGGGCAGGCTCCGTGTTATGCGGAGCCACGTACTGTGCCGCGAGTGTTCCGGCACAGTCCTGTACGTCCGGTGCTAGCACCACGCACGTGTCGTGCTAAGATGGGCATGCAGCCAGGACGGGGTGTGCCGGCTCAACACTCGTGGCCTCCAGTACGCCTCCTCGGTCCCGTATATCCTGCGCCAGTGCCACGTGCTGTAGCGCCAGTACGAGTGCACAGCCCTGTACGTCCTGTGCTGATGCCTCACACATATTGTGTGGAAATAGGCATTCAGCCAGGACGGGTTGTGTCAGCTCTCCGCTCCAGACCTCCAGTCCGCCTCCACAGTCCGGCCCGGCCCGTTCCGGCTCCCCGCACCAAGCCAGTGGTGCGTGTTCCCAGTCCAGCCCGGCCTGTTCCTGTCCCTCGCACCAAGCCAGTGGTGCGCGTCGCCAGCCCGGTCCGGCCTGTTCCTGTTCCCCGCACCAAGCCAGTGGTGCGCGTCGTCAGCCCGGTCCGGCCTGTTCCTGTCCCTCGCACCAAGCCAGTGGTGCGCGTCGCCAGCCCGGTCCGGCCTGTTCCTGTCCCTCGCACCAAGCCAGTGGTGCGCGTCGCCAGCCCGGTCCGGCCTGTCCCTGCTCCCCGCACCAAGCCAGTGGTGCGCGTCGTCAGCCCGGTCCGGCCCGTTCCTGCTCCCCGCACCAAGCCAGTGGTGCGCGTCGTCAGCCCGGTCCGGCCCGTTCCTGCTCCCTGCACCAAGCCAGTGGTGCGCGTCGTCAGCCCGGTCCGGCCCATTCCTGCTCCCCGCACCAAGCCAGTGGTGCGTGTGTCCAGTCCGGCACGGCCCGTGCCTGTTCCACCGGTGCCTGGTCCGGCACCGGTCAGCTGCTCCACTCCGGAGTCAGAGCAATCCGCTCCACCGGGGTCCGGTCCAACTCCAGTCAGCGGATCCACTCCGGAGCCAGAGCAATCCGCTCCACCGGTGTCCAGTCCAGCTCCGGCCAGCGGCTCCAGTCCGGAGCCGGTAAGGTCTGGTCCACCGTCGTCGGGTCCAGCTCCATTCAGCGGGGCCAGACCAGACCAGGGGCGCAACGGGGAGGTGGAGAAAAGGTGGTGGTCACGCCCGGAGCCAGATCCGCCTCCGAGGCGGAATGCCCACCCGGCCCCTACCCTCGTGTTTGTGTGGCGCGGTCGCAGTCCGCGCCTTTGGGGGGTACTGTCACGCCCTGGCTCTGGGGACTCTTAAATGTTGAGCCAGGGTGTGGATTTTTCTATGTTTAGTTTTCTATGTTTTTTGTTCTAGATCGTTTAGATCTATGTTGGCCAGGGTGGTTCCCAATCAGAGGCAGCTGTAGCTCGTTGTCTCTGATTGGGGACCATACTTAGGCAGCCTGTTGGCACCAGTTAGTTTGTGGGATCTTGATCCGTAAAGGTTTGGTGTGTGTAGCCTCAGGACGTCACGTATCGTTGGTTTGTAGTTTTGGTTTTGTTCGTGTGTTAAGTACTAATTAAATATGTACGCTTATCACGCTGCGCCTTGGTTCCACGAGTCATCAGTCAACGTGCGTGACACGCTGGGGTGAGTGTTAGAGATATTTGGAACCCACATGTGAAAAGGTTAAGGGCCAGCCATGTTGCCCTGTTCTGAGCCAATTGTAATTTTCCGAGGTCCCTCTTTGTGGCACCTGACCACACAACTGGACAGTAGTCCAGGTGCGATAAAACTAGAGTCTGTAGGACCTGCCTTGTTCATAGTGTTGTTTAAAAAGGCAGAGTAGCGATATATTATGGACAGACTTCTCCCCATCTTAGCTACAGTTATTTCAACATGTTTTGACCATGACAGTTTACAAATCCAGAGTTAATCCATGCAGTTTAGTCACCTCAACTTGCTCAATTTCCACATGATTTATTACAAGATTCAGTTGAGGTGTATGGTTTAGTGAATGATTTGTACCAAATATAATGCTCTTAGTTATTTAGAACTAATTTATTTTTTAGTCATTTATTCCTTGCCACCCATTCCGAAACTAACTGCAGCTCTTTGTTAAGTGTTGCAGTGATTTCACTCGTTGTAGTAGCTGACGTGTATAGTGTTGAGTCATCCTCATTCATAACCACACTGGCTTTACTCAAGGCCAGTGGCAGCTCATTAGTAAAGATAGAAAAAAGTAAGGTGCCCTGAGGAATTTCTGATTCTCTCTAAATTATGTTAGAGAGGCTTCCATTAAACAACACCCTCTTTGTTCTGTTCGAAAGGTAACTTTATCCACAATATAGCAGGGGGTGTTTCAGCAGACTGTGATCGCGAATGTCAAAGCCGCACTGAAGTCTAACAAAACAGCTACCACAATATTTTATCAGCAATTTCTCTCAGCCAATCATCAGTCATTTGTGTAAGTGCTGTGCTTGTTGAATGTCCTTCCCTATAAGTGTACTGAAAGTCTTCTGTGAATTTGTTTACAGTAAAATAGCATTGTATCTGGTCAAACACCATTTTTTCAAAAGGTTTACTAAGGGTTGGTAACAGGCTGATTGGTCAGCTATTTGAGCCAGTAAAGGGGACTTTACTATTCTTGGGTAGTGGAATTACTTTTGCTTCCCTCCAGGCCTGAGGGCACACACGTTCTAGTAGGCTTAGATTGAAGAAATGGCAAATAGGAGTGGCAAAATGTGTAGTGTCATGCATAAGTTTGCTAATCTTGCCAATGAAAAAATCATTAAAGTAATTGCCAATATCACTGAGTTTTGTGATGAATGAGCCATCTGATTCAATGAATGATGGAGCGGAGTTTGCCTTTTTGCCCGAAATGCAATTTAAGGTGCTCCAAAGCTTTTTACTATCATTCTTTGTCATTTATCTTTGTTTCATAGTGTAGTTTCTTCTTCTTTTTATTTGGTTTAGTCACATGATTTCTCAATTTACAGCACGTTTGCCAGTCAGGTGTGCAGCCAGACTTATTTGCCATTTCTTTTGCCTGGTCAAACTCAACCATACAATTCAATTCTTCATCAATCCACGGGGATTTAACAGTTTCTATAGTCATTTTCTTAATAGGTGCATACTTATTAGTAACTGGAATAAGCAATGTGTCAAGTGCAGCGTCTGGTTGCTCGTCATTACACACCAATATTCTTTACATCAACAACATAGGAATCACAACAAAACTTATTGTATGACCTCTTATACACTATATTAGGCCCAGCCTTTGGAATGTTGGTTTTCCTAGATATTGCTACTATAATGTGATTACCACATCCGATGGATTTGGATATCTCTTAAAAGCACATTTCTGAAGCATTAGTAAAGATGTGATCATACATGTTGATGATTTCATTCCTGTGCTGTTTGTAACTACCCTGGTAGGTTGACTGATATGCTGAACCGGGTTGCAGACACTAGTTACAGTTTGAAGCTTTCTTTTGAGTGGGTAGCATGATGAAAACCAGTCAATATTTAAATCACCCAGAAAATATACCTCTCTGTTGATATCACATACACTATCAAGCAATTCACACATGTTATCATCCAGATACTGACTGTTAGCCCTTGGTGGTCTATAGCAGCTTCCCACCAGAATGGGCTAGGTGAGGCAAATGAACCTGTAGCCATATTACTAATATGAGATCCTCTCTAAGCTTTACAGGAATGTGGTTCTGAATATAAATGGAAATACCTCCACCTTTAGCATTTCTGTATTTTCTGTAGATGTTATAACCATGGATTGTTACCACTGTATCATCAAAGGTAATATCTAAGTAAGTTTCAGAGATTGTCAGAATATGAAAGTAATCTGTTACTAGCAAATTATTGATTTCATGAACCTTGTTCCTGTTATGATGAGTTTCTCAGGTATCAAGTAATTCATGATGCAAGGAGATATTTAACACTTAGCTGGGGAGTTCATATAAATATTTAATAGGTACCATGGTTCACATAACAAACAGACAGTGCTTTGCCTCTTGCCATTCCGAACTACTGAACAAAGAAACCCTCTCATTTATATACCCTCTGTTACACGTTTCTTCAACCACATCTGGTAACCATCAGTGGGCACTCCCTTCTCTGATGTTATTCCCATGTACCCAAGTCAGTATATAATATCCATCAATCATTCTACGATAAACATCAGTAATCTCCCTTGACTTAATGGAATGAAGACTCTGTGGCACCAAGCCACTTATCTACTAACTTTGACCCGGTTCACACAACACTATGACCTAACCTCATAACAATCCTCCTTTTTTTCTCTCTCTATTGTGGTAAGTAAGCTTACTCAGACATAACATTATTTAACCCCAACAATTCACCTATAACTTGATATAACAAATGTAGCTTAGTGGTTAAGAGCGTTGTACCAGTAACCGAAAGGTCGCTGGTTCTAATCCCCAAGCCGACTAGGTGAAAAATCTGTCGATGTGCCCTTGAGCAAGGCACTTAACCCTAATTGCTCCTGTAAGTCGCTCTGGATAAGAGCGTATGCTAAATGACTAAAATGTAAAATGTATATGATTAGAGTCTAAACTATGCTACCAAAAATATACATAGAAATAAATTCCTAACATCATGACATCATCCCCACAAATACAAAGATACATGACACTTCCTAAGTGACATGGATATTACAATATATTCAAATGAATATATCTAAATAAAAATAATTTTCTTCATTCAGAGGAACCCCAAGCGTTTCTCTGGTCACTTGGGGCGCTATCTGATCAACTGAGATTGTTTCCACATCTTCAATCCTGTAAACCTTAAAATCCACGTTATAGATATCCAACTTAACATTCCCCATTCCTCAATCAACATTATCAATGGACTCTAAACTGGAATAAGATGATATATATTAAGAATTTTTACTCTTAATGCCTTCCTGCATGTCTCTAATATGTCCTATAGCTTTAGTTAAATTCTCCAAGACCTTCCTAATCTTGATGGCCAGCATGTACAACATGTATCCCCTATATAATCACATACATTCCCCCTGTCTACTATAATAGCATCCAATGCTATGTGATTATCAATTGCATAGTCTAATGAGTAACATCTCAAACCCAATTTCTTGAAAACCCATGATTGTACCTTTTAACAATGTTAAACTCCGACTTTGTTCTCCTAATATGCCTGAGAAGAAATACACAGTATAACACTTTGTTTTCACTCCCTGTTAAATCAGTACAGCCTTGAACTAGTTATGCTTTAAGAATCCAACCAAAATTAGATCATATGAAAATAGCAAAACCCCATGATAGGAACCATTTAAGTACTTGCCTAGCAACATAGATATATACCACTCTAAACATCCATATCAATATCACCCAATAGTTCAAATGTATATAGTGACTAATCTGTTAATACGGTACCTTAATAATACCTTACCATAATGTATCACTGTTTTAACCGTAATATCTACATAAGACAGTTATATACTAATGATTTACTTAAATCACTCAGTCATCTTATAAAGTATAACCAAACCCAAATTACTTAACTAAACCAAATTTAGAATGACAATTATTATTGATTCACTTAGTCCCTATCAATCAAAATTAAAACCCTCAACTTTATCACCCATTACAACTGTCAGAATGTACACTTGTATTACCATACAGTATAAATATCCATAATTCTATTATGACTTTCCTCATCCTGATAATAAATACAGATCATTATCTCAATGCATTCTTAATACTATTAATTTAGCAGTGTATATACCTACTACCCAAATTAGCAAATTTAGATAAATCAAATGTTATGTTTTTCAGACAGCTTCATAGTTCAAAATGAATTGCCCATGACAATGTCACAACTACAACGTCTCATCCGAGTCACCACCAACGCTACAACCTCATTGTCTTGTCCATTTGCCAACCATTATACCCACAACATTAGAAATGTTGTATCTGAACAAATATTTCTCCCTTCTCACTCAATGTTGGACTCCTGTCCCACTCCCTTGGTATAAAAACATGAGAAAATCAGTTGATAGCTTCTATTGGCTGTTGTACACCAGTTGCATGTAGAATTGGTACTTTACAGAAACGTCTTCAACGCCTCTTATATTAATCTTCAGCCTGTTCATAGGTTGTTTCTTTATTTAGGTTCACACTATTCTAGGCCACATTATCCCTGCTATGCATCAAGACACCATCTGTATGTACCTCTGTTTCCCCTTATATTGTTTCTGTCACCCCTCTAAATGTCATATTTCATTGATTTGCCAATATAATCACTTACTCCGCATAAGTAAGCCGTGATATTTTATCCCACGCATCTATTAAAAAGGTTGTTTGATACGTTATCTCCTACTTTCCCTTAACATATACTGTAGGGGATTTCCATCAATCCTGAAAAAAAACTCCCACTCAGAACACATCATATAATACCATGTTTCAATAAGTTCACTACACCTTCTAATATAAACCAATAACCCCTTTCTAGAAGTCAAATCATCGCAACCTGTTACTTAAAAACAATGTGTACTAATCCATCAGCCTAATAGTAAAAACAAACTCCCATTGTTCAATGTACCAGAAACAGATTATCGTTTTTAGAATTAATGAACTTTCTGCGTAACTCACTGTTGTCTAAACAAACTACATAATTTAAGAATAATAATAAAAAATTGTCAAAGAACGTTCCATATTCAACTATCTAGATATGTGCTCCACATTACAACAGTGTCCTTTATAGCCCGACATAGCACAATGATCACTACTCTTTTTCACCCTCTTACTAAATCATGTCATTAGTAAATTGTATCCACAAACCACTACTACCTAATAACATATGTTCATTGACCTTACTAGAAATAATTATTTTAATACCAGTCTATTAAACAATCCAATTCAACATTTCACATCTCCCAATGACCCTACTTATCCTTCTTCAAACAATCCAATTCAACATTTCTCATCACCCAATTAACCTACTTATCTGTCTAACACAGAAAACCCTCTGCAATATCTATCAAACTTCAACCGATGACAAATTATTTTAAAGTTATAGTCAAAACAAACAAAACATCTATTCACAGAGATACAACTTTAATTAATATGTTATACTATCCGCTATGGGTTGGTAAGACAATCTCTTTCATATAATTGTATCAATTAAACCACTAATCCACGTCAACATCATCAATGTAAGAGTTTTGCTTCCGTCCCTACCTGGGCTTGAACCATGGACCCTCTACACACCTCAACAACATTCACCCTCGAAAACACTGTTACCCGTCGTTCCACAAAATCCACGGTCCTTACAACCAAAAGTTGCTATATTCCTCAGTCAATGTTATCTTTCATACTCTGCTTCCTTCCAACACTGCTTCATTATTCCTGGTGTTTGTTTCTAAGATCTTAGCCACAGCTCTTCTGAAACCACCAATCCGCCATAATTAGAATACAGCAGATCTAGGTAACTGTCCTTTCTAAGTAGGCTACAAGTAATACCAAACACTTGCTGTATTTGAGCAGCATATATTGAATTTATATCCATAGTATTAATATCCCATTTATGGATTGACATTACGCCACCATTCTCAATCTTTTAATCTAGCAAACCCCTAGGCAACGCAAAAAAATGACTACCACGAAATCGTCTCGCTATTCCTGTTAAATAAGTGAGTCTTTCCATTTCAACCACGCACGCTTCAAACCTTCCCTTCTACACCACCAAACCAAATACTCTGTAGTATCCGTTCAAGCAACACATACCAGCAGTTGAATTACACTCAGAAACCCAGATTTGTTTACTCTATGCCATTGCCCCAATGATATTGAACTGACACAGACATCCCATAGATAGTGCAATTACAATGGTTTGTCGCCTTACCATCTGATACAAAATGAAGTTCCTTCCCTTCACCACCTTAGCTCCGCAATGATAATTAGTTTAATGGAAACCCTAAATTGGCTTTGTACAATACTATAAGTTATGTCTATGAATTCCAACCTTATGGGCAGTTAATTTCTTAAATCTTAACTCTATCAAAGGATCTAACAACGGTACAACTTAGAAAACCCGTATTCATTATTTCTTCCCCATGACGTACGTCTAGGTTTGGGTGAGCAAGTTAATACATACATAGCACTCTTAATTATAATTTTCTCATTTATCTAGTAAACCATTACTCACATAAACTTCATCCTATTTCCACATCGTCACGAACTCCATATATAACGTTAGAAACTTCTATGTACTCACATCAAAGAATCTCTTCGTGTTTTTTTTTACCAATTCTCAATCGACACAAATCACTTCTTCAAATATACTCCCAGCGGAACCAAAAAAAAAACTGACTGTAATTTCCAGGACACTGCCCTGTCTGTCCCAGAAAATACAGACTTGTCCACTACTCTCTAAAAGAACCTCACAATCTCCATACCACTCCTTGATATTCTATGTCTTAATTCTGTTATATATTGTAACTTCTTATCCAAACTTATGTCAAATTATCATATCCATTTCTATAAATTATTATGCACCCTTCAGATTCAAATTACTTTCTGCTCTTTGTTCATAAAATAGCCCATGTTGTCCCATTCAATTACTTAACTTTGTTAAATGACTTTTCTCCTTATTACTTATATTTCCTTGCCATCGTGCGCTCATTAAATCACATGCTTTATACGCCTCTTTCATATAATGTACAGTTGTGGTCAAAAGTTTTGAGAATGACACAAATATTAATTTTCACAAAGTCTGCTGCCTCAGTTTTTATGATGGCAATTTGCATATACTCCAGAATGTTATGAAGAGTGATCAGATGAATTGCAATTCATTGCAAAGTCCCTCTTTGCCATGAAAATGAACTTAATACCCCCAAAAACATTTCCACTGCATTTCAGCCCTGCCACAAAAGGACCAGCTGACATCATGTCAGTGATTCTCTCGTTAACACAGGTGAGAGTGTTGACGAGGACAAGGCTGGAGATCACTCTGTCATGCTGATTGAGTTAGAATAACAGACTGGAAGCTTTAAAAGGAGGGTGGTGCTTGAAATTATTGTTCTTCCACTGTTAACCATGGTTACCTGCAAGGAAACACGTGCCGTCATCATTGCTTTGCACAAAAATGATATTGCTGCTAGTAAGATTGCACCTAACTGCTCATGTTATTTATGTTAGTGCAGGGTGAGCTGCACACAGTGGACTTCCTACTAGGGCACACCACCTCAGTGCTAACAATATAACTCTGGTTCATAGGCAGATGATTACTGCATACAATAGCTGTAGGATCAGCAGAGGCATTCATGGCAGTTAGAGGGACATACATTAAGTTACTTACATTGTGTCTTCCAATGCCCCTGGGATAATGTACATTTGTTGAGGTATTATGACAACTCAGCGACACAATGATAGGGGTTAACTGAGCTGGGCTTGGGTCATTGATAAGTCATTGTCTCAATGCAGCCTTATACTGCTGTGAAAGAATCCAGGAACCTAAATTATTTGGGTGGATCCCATCCTCCTTATAAAAGGAGGCTTGTTTTCAGAAGGCATCAAAATTGTTAATACATGTTACACCCACAGAGCTGCAATAGTCTCGTAGCCAGTTATGGAGGGCTAAAAGTCTGCTGAAATGTTCAATGCCATGATTTAGGTCAGGGCGCCGACTGTGAAAATCCCTGGTCAGCGAAGCGTCCAGGATGTCCACCGCAGGAACCCAGCACCGCTCCTCTGGGCCCTCCCAGTCGATGAGGTACTGGAGACGCCCCGCCCGACGCTTCGAATCCAGGACTTCACGGATCGAGTACGTCGGACCTCCCTCGATGTCCAGAGCAGGAGGCGGGGCATCACTGGGTCCAGCCTCAGCGAGGGGACCAGGCTCCACTGGCCTGAGGAGAGACACATGAAAAGTCGGGTTAATGCGGTAATCAGCAGGGAGTAGCAAATGGTACGTTACCTCATTAACCCTCCTCAGGACTTTAAACGGCCCCACAAACCGCAGGCTCAGCTTCCAGCAGGGAAAGTGAAGGGAATTCTGCGCGTACTCAGCCCAAGGTAGAAAATTCGGCCACTCTCCCGGCCAGTCCTGACAGTAGCACCTCAGGAACCTGCCCACTTCCTGATTGACCCTCTCCACCTGCCCATTAGCTTGAGGACGGTACCCGGAAGTGAGACTGACCGTGACCCCCAGGCGTTTCATGAACGCTTTCCATACGCGTGAGGTGAACTGCGTGAGGTGAACTGAGGACCACGGTCTGACACAATGTCCTCCGGGATCCCGTACTGCCGGAAGATGTGCGTAAAAAGAGTCTCCGCGGTTTGTATGGCCGACGGGAGCCCAGGCAGAGGAAGGAGGCGACAAGCTTTGGAAAACCGGTCCAAAATTACGAGAATGGTGGTGTTCCCCGGGGAGGGGGGGAAGGTCAGTGACAAAGTCCACTGAGAGGTGAGACCAGGGTCATTGTGGAACTGTCAGGGGATGGAGCTTTCCATAAGGGAGGTGTCTGGGTGTCTTAGACTGGGCACAGATGGAGCAGGAAGAGACGTAAACCCGGACGTCCCTAGCCAAGGTGGTCCACCAGTACTTCTCAGTCAGGCAGGCTATGGTACGGCCTATCCCAGGATGACCCGACACAGGCACCGTGTGCGCCCAGGAAAAGAGGTGATCCCGCACACCCGTGGGCACGTAGGCGCGGTTCTCCGGGCACTGAGCAGGTGTGGGTTCCGTGCGCAGGGCCTGCCGTATGTTGGTGTCCACGTCCCATACCACTGACAAGATGATACAGAACGGAGGGACGATGGGGGTATCCTCTCCCTGCATCTACTCTGCGTCATAGAGGCGAGACAGGATGTCCTCATGAAATGTCCAAATTGCATATGTAAGTATTGAAAGTACTAAAGCAGGATGTTATGTCCATTTGCCATATACAGTGCCTTGCAAAAGTATTCATCCCCCTTGGTGTTTTTCCTATTTTGTTGCATTACAACCTGTAATTTAAATTGATTTTTATTTGGATTTCATATAATGGACATACACAAAATATTCAAAATTGGTGAAGTGAAATGAAAAAAATTACTTGTTTCAAGAAATTCTAAAAAATAAATAACTGAAAAGTGGTGCATGCATATGTATTCACCCCCTTTGTTATGAAGCTCCTAAATAAGATCTGGTGCAACCAATTACCTTCAGAAGTCCCATTATTAGTTAAATAAAGTCCACCTGTGCGCAATCTAAGTGTCACATGATCTGTCACATGATCTCAGTATATATACTGTAGTCCCGTGTAGCTCAGTTGGTAGAGCATGGCGCTTGCAACGCCAGGGTTGTGGGTTCAATTCCCACGGGGGGCCAGTATGAAAAAATAAAATGTATGCACTCACTAACTGTAAGTCGCTCTGGATAAGAGCATCTGCTAAATGACAAAATATATACACCTGTTCTGAAAGGCCCCAGAGTCTGCAACACCACTAAGCAAGGGGCACCACCAAGCAAGCAGCACCATGAAGACCAAGGAGCTCTCCAAACAGGTCAGGGACAAAGTTGTGGAGAAGTACAGATCAGGGTTGGGTTATAAAAAGATATCTGAAACTTTGAACATCCCACGGAGCACCACTAAGTCCATAATGAAAAAATTGAAAGAATATGGCACCACAACAAACCTGCCAAGAGAGGGCTGCCCACCGAAACTCACAGACCACGGAAGGAGGGCATTAAACAGCGAGGCAACAAAGAGACCAAAGATAACCCTGAAGGAGCTGCAAAGCTCCACAGCAGAGATTGGAGTATCTGTCCATGGGACCACTTTAAGCCGTATACTCCACAGAGCTGGGCTTTACGGAAGAGTGGCCAGAAAAAATCCATTGCCTAAAGAATAAAATAAGCAAACATGTTTGGTGTTTGCCAAAAGGCATTTGGGAGACTCCCCAAAGATATGGAAGTAGGTACTCTGGTCAGATAAGACTACAATTGAGCTTTTTGGCCATCAAGGAAATGTTATGTCTGGCGCAAACCCAACACCTCTCATCACCCCGAGAACACCATCCCTACAGTGAAGCATGGTGGTGGTAGCATCATGCTGTGGGGATGTTTTACATCGGCAGGGACTGGGAAACTGGTCAGAATTGAAGGAATGATGGATGGCGCTAAATACAGGGAAATTCTTGAGGGAAACCTGTTTCAGTCTTCCAGAGATTTGAGACTGGGACGGAGGTTCCCCTTCCAGCAGGACAATGACCCTAAGCATACTGCTAAAGCAACACTCAAGTGGTTTAAGAGGAAACATTTAAAGGTCTTGGAATGGCCTAGTCAAAGCCCAGACCGCAATCCAATTGAGAATACAGTGGGGGAAAAAAGTATTTAGTCAGCTACCAATTGTGCAAGTTCTCCCACTTAAAAAGATGAGAGAGGCCTGTAATTTTCATCATAGGTACACGTCAACTATGACAGACAAAATGAGAAAAAAATATCCAGAAAATCACATTGTAGGATTTTTTATGAATTTATTTGCAAATTATGGTGGAAAATAAGTATTTGGTCAATAACAAAAGTTTCTCAATACTTTGTTATATACCCTTTGTTGGCAATGACACAGGTCAAACATTTTCTGTAAGTCTTCACAAGGTTTTCAAACACTGTTGCTGGTATTTTGGCCCATTCCTCCATGCAGATCTCCTCTAGAGCAGTGATGTTTTGGGGCTGTCGCTGGGCAACACGGACTTTCAACTCCCTCCAAAGATTTTCTATGGGGTTGAGATCTGGAGACTGGCTAGGCCACTCCAGGACCTTGAAATGCTTCTTACGAAGCCACTCCTTCGTTGCCCGGGCGGTGTGTTTGGGATCATTGTCATGCTGAAAGACCCAGCCACGTTTCATCTTCAATGCCCTTGCTGATGGAAGAAGGTTTTCACTCAAAATCTCACGATACATGGCCCCATTCATTCTTTCCTTTACATGGATCAGTCGTCCTGGTCCCTTTGCAGAAAAACAGCCCCAAAGCATGATGTTTCCACCCCCATGCTTCACAGTAGGTATGGTGTTCTTTGGATGCAACTCAGCATTCTTTGTCCTCCAAACACGACGAGTTTAGTTTTTACCAAAAAGTTCTATTTTGGTTTCATCTGACCATATGACATTCTCCCAATCCTCTTCTGGATCATCCAAATGCACTCTAGCAAACTTCAGACGGGCCTGGACATGTACTGGCTTAAGCAGGGGGACACGTCTGGCACTGCAGGATTTGAGTCCCTGGCGGCGTAGTGTGTTACTGATGGTAGGCTTTGTTACTTTGGTCCCAGCTCTCTGCAGGTCATTCACTAGGTCCCCCCGTGTGGTTCTGGGATTTTTGCTCACCGTTCTTGTGATCATTTTGACCCCATGGGGTGAGATCTTGCGTGGAGCCCCAGATCGAGGGAGATTATCAGTGGTCTTGTATGTCTTCCATTTCCTAATAATTGCTCCCACAGTTGATTTCTTCAAACCAAGCTGCTTACCTATTGCAGATGCAGTCTTCCCAGCCTGGTGCAGGTCTTCAATTTTGTTTCTGGTGTTCTTTGACAGCTCTTTGGTCTTGGCCATAGTGGAGTTTGGAGTGTGACTGTTTGAGGTTGTGGACAGGTGTCTTTTATACTGATAACAAGTTCAAACAGGTGCCATTAATACAGGTAACGAGTGGAGGACAGAGGAGCCTCTTAAAGAAGAAGTTACAGGTCTGTGAGAGCCAGAAATCTTGCTTGTTTGTAGGTGACCAAATACTTATTTTCCACCATAATTTGCAAATAAATTCATTAAAAATCCTACAATGTGATTTTCTGGAGAAAAAAACTCTCAATTTGTCTGTCATAGTTGACGTGTACCTATGATGAAAATTACAGGCCTCTCTCATCTTTTTAAGTGGGAGAACTTGCACAATTGGTGGCTGACTAAATACTTTTTTTCCCCACTGTATATAACACAGGGCTGTAACCCAAACAAAAGAGCGAGGTGTAAACCTCTAAATAATACATGGGATGAGACCCGTAATAACAAGTGCACAATTACTCAGCATGTAAACTGTAATACAGTGTAATCACGAAACCAACGTACATGGGACAATAATCAACCAGGACAATGGGGAACAGAGGGCACATATATACACATACTAATCAGGGGAATGAGAACCAGGTGTGCGTAATGAGACAAGAAAGTCCAGGTTGGTGGTAATGAACCAGGTCAGTGACGCCTAGAAGGCCGGTGACGTAGACCTCCGGAGCTGGTGAACGGAATTAGCAGCAGTACCGGGGGGATCCATGACAGTAATGCTTTGTAGGTTAGCAGTAAAACCTTGAAATCAGCCCTAGCCTTAACAGGAAGCCAGTGTAGAGAGGCTAGCACTGGAGGAATATGATGAAATTTGTTGGTTCTAGTCAAGATTCTAGCAGCCGTGTTTAGCACTAACTGATTTTTTTCTTCGCTTTATCCAGGTAGCCAGAGAGTAGATCATTATCGGAATCTAGAAATGACAAAAGCATGGATTCGCTTTTCTGCATCATTTTTGGTTAAAACGTTTCATATTTTTGCAATGTTATGAAGATGGAAAAAATCTGTCCTTGAAATATTCTTGATATGTTAGTCAAATGAGAAATCAGGGTTGAGAGTAATGACGAGGTCCTTCACAGTTTTATTTGAGACGACTGTACAACCCTCAAGATTAATTGTCAGATCCAACAGCAGATCTCTTTGTTTCTTGGGACCTAGAACTAGCATCTCTGTTTCATCTGAGTTTAAAAGTAAAATATTTGCCGCCATTCACTTACTTATGTCTGAAACACAGACTTCCAGAGTAGGCAATTTTGGGGCTTCACCATCTTTTATCGAAATGTACAATTGCATGTCGTCTGCATAGCAGTGAAAGTTGACATTGTGTTTCCGAATGACATCACCAAGAGGTAGAATATATAGTGAAAACAATAGTGGTCCTAAAACGGAACCTTGACGTACACTGAGGACAAACCATCCACAGAGATTTACTGATATATTTTACGACAGAGAAGATCTAAACCAGGAAGAACTTGTCCGTGTAGACCAATTAGGGTTTCCAATCTCTCCAAAAGAATGTGGTGATCGATGGGGTCAAAAGCAGCACTAAGGTCTAGGAGCACGAGGACATATGCAGAGCCTTGGTCTGACACCATTAAAAAGGTAATTTACCTCCTTCACGAGTGCAGTCTCAGTGCTGTGATGGGGTCTAAAACCAGAATGAAGCGTTTCGTATACATTATTTGCCTTCAGGAAGGCAGTGAGTTGCTGCGCAACAGCTTTTTCAAAAAATTTTGAGAGTAATGGGAGATTTGATATAGGCCAATAGTTTTTTACATTTTCTGGGTCAACGTTTGGCTTTTTCAAGACAGGCTTTATTACTGCCACTTTTAGTGAGTTTGGTACACATCCAGAGGTTAGGAAGCTATTTATTATGTTGAAAATAGGAGGGCCAAGCACAGAAAGTAGCTCTTTCAGTAGTTTAGTTGGAATAGGGTCCAGTATGCAGCTTGAAGGTTTAGAGGCTATGACTATTTTCATGAATGTGTCAAGAGATATAGGATTTAAAAAACTTGAGTGCCTCCATTGATCCTAGGTCCTGGCAGTTCTGTGCAGACTCAGGACAGCTGAGCTTTGGAGAAATACGCAGATTCAAAGAGGACTCCGTAATTTGCTTTCTAATGATCATGATCTTTTCGTCAAAGAAGTTCATTAATTAATCTCGGCTGAAGTGAAAGGCATCCTCTCTTGGGGAATGCTGCTTTTTAGTGTGCTTTGCGACAGTATCAAAAATAAATGTTGGACTATACTTATTCTCCTCAATTAGGTTGGAAAAATAGGATGATCGAGCAGCAGTGAGGGCTCTTCGATATTGCACTGTACTGTCTTTCCAAGCTAGTTGGAAGTCTTCCAGTTTGGTGGAGCGCCATTTCCGTTCCAATTTTCTGGAAGCTTACTTCAGGGCTCAGGTATTTTCTGTATACCAGGGAGCTAATTTCTTGTGACAAATGTTTTTGGTTTTTAGGGGTGCGACTGCATCTAGGGTATTATGCAAGGTTCAGTTTAGATCCTCAGTTAGGTGGTTAACCAAGATCTTTGTACTCCGACATCCTTGGGTAGGTGGAGGGAGTCTGGAAGGGCATCTAGGAGTCTTTGTGTTGTCCGAGAATTTATAGCACGGCTTTTGATGATCCTTGGTTGGGGTCAGAGCAGATTATTTGTTGCGATTGCAAACGTAATTAGATGGTGGTCCGATAGTCCAAGATTATGAGGAAAAACATTTAGATCCACAATATTTATTCCACTGGACAAAACTAAATCCAGGGTATGACTGTGGCAAGGAGTAGGTCCGGAGACTTTGGACAAAACCCACTGAGTCAATGATGGCTCCGAAAGCCTTTTGGAGTAGGTCTGTGGACTTTTCCATGTGAATATTAAAGTCACGAAAAATTTGAATATCATCTGCCATGACTACAAGGTCCGATAGGAACTCAGGGAACTCAGTGAGGAATGCTGTATGTGGCCCAGGAGGCCTGTGAACAGTAGATATAAAAAGTGATTGAGTAGGCTGCATAGATTTCCTGACTAGAAGCTCAAAAGGCGAAAACACAGTCATTTTTTGGGGGGTAAATTGACATTTGCTGTCGTAAATGTTAGCAACACCTCCGCCTTTGCGGGATGTGCGGGGGATATGGTCACTAGTATAACCAGGAGGAGAGGCTTGAACAATGTTTCAGTCAGGCCAATCACATCAAGATTATGATCAGTGATTAGTTCATTGATTAGTTTGTTGACTATGGCTGCCTTGGAAGTGAGGGATCTAACATTAAGTAGCCCTATTTTGAGATGGGAGATATCACAATCTCTTTCAATAATGACAGGAATGGAGGAGGTCTTTATTCCAGTGAGATTGCTAAGGCGAACACCGCAATGTTTAGTTTTGCCCAACCCAGATCGAGGCACAGACACGGTCTCAATGGGGATAGCTGAGCTGAATAAGCTGATTGTGCTAGTGGCAGACTCCACTAAGCTGGCAGGCTGGCTAACTTCTGCCTGGCCTGCACTCTCTCATTGTGGAGCTAGAGGAGTTAGAGCCATGTCTATGTTTGGTCCTGTTTGTGGGTGAGTCCCAGAAAGAGGGACAATTATCTACAAATTCTATATTTTGGGAGGGGCAGAAAACAGTTTTCAACCAGTGATTGAGTTGTGAGAATGCTGTAGAGCTCATTACTCTCCTTAACTGGGAGGGGGCCAGAGACATTTACTCGATGCCGACACATCTTTCTAGCTAATTTACACACTGAAGCTATGTTGCGCTTGGTGACCTCTGACTGTTTCATCCTAACATTGTTGGTGCCGACGTGGATAACAATATCCCTATACTCGCTACGCTCGCCAGTTTTAGCCTTAACCAGCACCCACCCTTCAGATGAGTCTTTACGTCGGTTGCCCTGCCTCCTGGTTAACAATGTATGATCGCTGGATGATTATTTTTAAGTCTAATATTGTGGGTAATGGAGTCACCAATGACTAGGGTTGCTCCTTCAGCTCCCTCTGCTGTCTCCTGACATCAACGATCAGCTCCTTCGTTTTGTTGACGTTGAGGTAGATCTTATTTTCCGGGCACCATTTCGCCAGGGCCCTCACTTCATAGGCTGTCTTGTCGTTGTTGGTAATCAGGCCTACCACTGTTGTGTCGTCTGCAAACTTGCTGATGGAGTTGGAGACGTGCGTGGCCACACAGTCAAGGGTGAACAGAGAGTACAGGATGGGACTGAGAGCGCACACTTGTGGGGCCCCTGTGTTGAGGTTCAGCATACCGGAGGAGTTGATGCCTACATTCACCACCTGGGGTAGGCCCGTCAGGAAGTCCAGGACACAGTTGCACAGGGCGGGGTTCAAACCCAGGGCCCTGAGTTTAGTGATGAGATTGGAGGGCACTATGGTGTTGAAGGCTGAGCTGTAGTCGATGAACAGCATTCTTACATTGGTATTCCTCTTGTCCAGATGGGATAGGGCAGTGTGTAGTGTGATGGCGATTGTGTCCTCCGTGGATCTGTTGGGGCGGTATGCAGATTATAGTGGGTCTAGGGCGTCGGGTAAGGTGGAGGTGATATGATCCTTAACTAGCCTCTCAAAGCACTTCATGATGACAGAGGTGAGTGTGCCAAGCGATAGTAATTTAGTTCAGTTACTTTCTTGGGTACAGGAACAATGGTGGACAACAGACTGGGAAAGGGAGCGATTGAATTTGTCTGTAAATACTCCAACCAGCTGGTCTGCACATGCTTTGAGGACACGGCTAGGGATGGCGTCTGGGCCGGCAGCCTTGTGAAGGTTAACATGCTTAAATGTCTTACCCACGTCGGCCATGGAGAACGAGAGCTCACAGTACTCGTGAGCACTGTGTTTTCCTATAAGCGGGCTGGATGCAAGGCGTCGGTGTCCGCGACCTGTTTGGTTTACCCTTTATAATCCATGATTGTCTGGAGTCCCTGCAACATACATCTCATGTCTGAGCCGTTGAATTGTGTGTACGCCATCGATTTCCCCTCGCTGTCCCAGATGGGTAGCTATCCATTATACTGTAGCCTACTTACTACCTATGGTCACTGTAGTACACTGAACAAAAATATAAACGCAACATGTAAGGTGTTGGTCCCGTGTTTCATGTTTCATGGTGTTGGTTCTGTCTGTAATAAAGCCCTTTTGTGGGGAAAAACTAGTTCTGATTGGCTGGGCCTGGCTCTGTGGGCCTAGCTGCCAAGTGGGTCACGTGAAATCCATAGATTAGGGCCTAACTAATTTATTTCAATTGACTGATTTCCTTATATGAACTAACTCAGTAAAATCTTTGAAATTGTTGCATGTTGCGTTGATATATTTCCAAGGCTATAGGGTGTGGTAACAGGTCCTCTGTGATTTGTTGTTGTACATGTGAACTATCTGCACTCTAGCCTATAGAATAACAAGGCAGGTGAGAATAGGGTAGTGCTTAGTGATTAACCGAAATTGAGGTTATTTTTCCATTTTTAAACAACTAATTGACCAACTTTGGTTCAATTATTTGAATTCCATTTCATTTGTTTATTTTCTTTGCTGAGCAATTAACCGAAATTGAGGTTTTTTTTCAGTTTTTAAACAACTAATTTACCAACTTCTGTAAAATGATTTGAATTCCATTTTGTTCGTTTTTTCTTCTTCTGTGAGCTCAATTCAATGCGCACATTGTGCAGTTTCTTTAGAGATAAATCAAATCAAGCCAGAAATGTGCGATTTAGTCGGGAGTTGTAGTTTCTAATAGGCCAATATTCTACATAGTTTAGCACAGAAAACGTGGAAATTAACTACAATGACCATAATCTATTGTGTGCCTACTTGTCCGGTCTGTGTTTCTTTTACGTCTGCTAGGTAAAAGAGACAGACGAATGCGTGATCAAGAGGAGGAAAGTGGGATGCACTGTTGAACGTTACATCCCGAGGGGTTGGTGCTGATTGTACGGAGATTGTGACAGCCGGTTAAATGGTGTCCCTTGAGAAGGCAAGAACAAGATGTATGTCAGGAGAAGTGCAGTAATATCATAAGGAGACGTATACTTGGAATACGGAGGATAGAATGGAGGCAAAAAGAGAGGCAGAGGAGGTCTAAGAGAGAGAGGGAGGAAGAGGGTGAGCTTGAGTTGGTTAAAAATGGCGTAAAAAAGTGAGATGGTTTTTTAAAGAAGAATGGTAGGAAGTGTAAGCAGAGTGAGCTGAAGACAGGAGGATAAATGGAAGTGAATGAGGGCAAAGTATCAGAGGTGGTAGGGGTGGTGAAGTTCTCGGAGCCCGAGGCTTGCACCGAGGGTCAGGATGAAGATGAGTCTGTGACAGTAGGGGTGAATTTTTTGGAAAAAGTGGACCCTTGCCTTTTGGCTGATCCATTTGTGGTTTCAGGGTCGGTGAAAACAGAGTTGGGTGCTGTGGAATCGGTGAGAGTAACCAGAAGTGGTCTTGTGATAATTGTTTGTGTTTCTGCTGGTCAGAGGGAGCAGGTTAAACGATTTGGGGCAAGAGCTGTGAATTGTTTTGTTCTCAAGAAAAGTGCGCCATTGAAAGGAGTGATTACTGGGGTAGCGGTAAATATAAAAGTTGACCAACTGAAGATTCCCCGTGTTTGTGATGCTCGTCATTTGGTGCGACGCAAACAGGGTGGCGTGAGTGGTGAAACAGAAGAGTCATTGTCTGTTCTTTTGAGTTTTGCCCTACAAAGTGATGTTAGGATATATAAGTTATCCTGTGCAAGCTTTTATGCCGAATACGTTACGTTGTTAGAGGTGTCAAGCTTATGGGCATGTGGCAGCAGTGTGTAGGACGGAGGTTCCTAGGTGTGAGAAGTGTGCAGAAGGGCATGAGACAAAGGAATGTGTCGCATTGGGGAAAGTAGCAGTATGTGTTAATTGTAGGGGTGCCCATGGGGCTGGGGAACAGAAATGTCCCGTGCGAGAGAGGCAGGTTGAGGTTTCCAGGGTTAGAGTACTGCGGAAGTTGTCATATGCTGAGGCAGTGAAGAAAGTAGAGGAAGATGGGTCAAGGGGGAGGGATCCTGAGAGGAGTGGTGTGAGTAGTAGATCTGCACCAGTACAGAGGGATAAACCAACAGGTGATATATGTTTCAGTAAGATTGGAGTTTTAGTAATAATAATATATAATAATAATAATAATAATAAGCCATTTAGCAGACACTTTTATCCAAAGCGACTTACAGTCATGCATGCATACATTATTATTATAGTATTTATAGCAATGGTAATCAACTGTACTGCAGGGATGGAACTTGAGGTTGTGAGAGGTATTTGGGTGTGCAAGACTTGACGTCAAAAGAGTTACAGGGTGTGTTAAGTGGTGGTGTCCCATCCTTTCAGGTTGTTGGCCTGAGGTAGGACTAAATACATTTAAATAGTGGAGTAGGGGGGTGTTATTTATTATTATTTTTAAATGTTTTGTGTCTGTGTAGTGTTAGATGGTAGGGTATTCTTTTTTTTTTTTCAAGCAAAGTATAAGGGAGTTGTACTCCAGTCTAGTAGGTGGCGGTAATGCAACATTTATTGGATGCCAACCGCCGTTAAACCTCATCGAAGAAGTGATCAAGAGGAGAGCAGTTGCTTCCTGAGGTACTGTATCTCTACCAGAAAATACATGATCTTTCTAAGTGATTGATAGATGGCAGTCATAAAAGTATGCCTTATTTAAATTGAAGAGCTACTAAAATAGTGATTTTGCCAGACAGCATAGGCAGCAGCGCTATAGAGATGAGATGATGACTTGGAATGAAATAATAAAGTCATCAAATAAAACAAATGTAATATACACAATAACTGAAATATTTTATTAAAATAAAGTAATGTGAATAAATGATGGTTAATAAGTGATAAACAGTAATGGGCAGTCACTACCATCATGGGATTTTTATGAATTGTTTTATTCTGTGTTGTTACAGCATTCAACCCACATAATGCATATTTAATGTATTTTTTTAATTATCGAAATCGAAAACAGTGATTATTATTTTATAATCAAACCGAACCGACCTCAAAAAGCACTAATCACTCAGCACTAGAATAGGGTAATGAAAACAGTTGAATCAAATCAAATCAAATGTTATTGGTCACATGCGCCGAATACAACAGGTGCAGACATCACAGTGAAATGCTTACTTACAGCCCTTAACCAACAGTGCATTTATTTTTAACAAAAAAAGTAAAAATAAAACAACAACAAAAAAAGTGTTGAGAAAAAAAAGAGCAGAAGTAAAATAAAATAACACTAGGGAGGCTATATATACAGGGGGGTACCGTTGCAGAGTCAATGTGCGGGGGCACCGGCTAGTTGAGGTAGTTGAGGTAATATGTACATGTGGGTAGAGTTAAAGTGACTATGCATAAATAATTAACAGAGTAGCAGCAGCGTAAAAAGGATGGGGTGGGGGGGCAGTGCAAATAGTCCGGGTAGCCATGATTAGCTGTTCAGGAGTCTTATGGCTTGGGGGTTGAAGCTGTTGAGAAGTCTTTTGGACCTAGACTTGGCACTCCGGTACCGCTTGCCGTGCGGTAGCAGAGAGAACAGTCTATGACTAGGGTGGCTGGAGTTTTTGACAATTTTGAGGGCCTTCCTCTGACACCGCCTGGTATAGAGGTCCTGGATGGCAGGAAGCTTGGCCCCAGTGATGTACTGGGCCGAACGCACTACCCTCTGTAGTGCCTTGCGGTCGGAGGCCAAGCAGTTGCCATACCAGGCGGTGATGCAACCAGTCAGGATGCTCTCTTGAGGATCTGAGGACCCATGCCAAATCTTTTCAGTCTCCTGAGGGGGAATAGGCTTTGTCGTGCCCTCTTCACGACTGTCTTGGTGTGTTTGGACCATGATAGTTCATTGGTGATGTGGACACCAAGGAACTTGAAGCTCTCAACCTGTTCCACTACAGCCCCGTCGATGAGAATGGGGGCGTGCTCAGTCCTCTTTTTTTCCTGTAGTCCACAATCATCTCCTTTGTCTTGGTCACGTTGAGGGAGAGGTTGTTGTCCTGGCACCACACGGCCAGGTCTCTGACCTCCTCCCTATAGGCTGTCTCATCGTTGTCGGTGATCAGGCCTACCACTGTTGTGTCGTCGGCAAACTTAATGATGGTGTTGGAGTCGTGCCTTGCCATGCAGTCATGGGTGAACAGAGAGTACAGGAGGGGACTGAGCACGCACCCCCTGAGGGGCCCCCCGTGTTGAGGATCAGTGTGGCAGATGTGTTGTTACCTACCCTTACCACCTGGGGCGGCCCGTCAGGAAGTCCAGGATCCAGTTGCAGAGGGAGGTGTTTAGTCCCAGGATCCTTAGCTTAGTGATGAGCTTAGAGGGCACTATGGTGTTGAATGCTGAGCTGTAGTCAATGAATAGCATTCTCACGTAGGTGTTCCTCTTGTCCAGGTGGGAAAGGGCAGTGTGGAGTGCAATAGAGATTGCATCATCTGTGGGTCTGTTGGGGCGGTATGCAAATTGGAGTGGGTCTAGGGTTTCTGGGATAATGCTGTTGATGTGAGCCATGACCAGCCTTTCAAAGCACTTCATGGCTACAGACGTCAGTGCTACGGGTCGGTAGTCATTTAGGCAGGTTATCTTAGAGTCCGTGGGCACGGGGACTATGGTGGTCTGCTTGAAACATGTTGGTATTACAGACTCAGTCAGGGACATGTTGAAAATGTCAGTGAAGACACTTGCCAGTTGGTCAGCACATGCTCGGAGTACACGTCCTTGTAATCCGTCTGGCCCTGCGGCCTTGTGAATGTTGACCTGCTTAAAAGTCTTACTCACATCGGCTACGGAGAGCGTGATCACATAGTCATCCGGAACAACTGGTGCTCTCATGCATGCTTCAGTGTTGCTTGCCTCGAAGCGAGCATAGAAGTGGTTTAGCTCGTCTGGTAGGCTTGTGTCACTGGGCAGCTCACGGCTGTGCTTCCCTTTGTAGTCTGTAATAGTTTTCAAGCCCTGCCACATCCGACGAGCGTCAGAGCCAGTGTTGTACGATTCAATCTTAGTCCTGTATTGACTCTTTGCCTGTTTGATGGTTCGTCGGAGGGCATAGCGGGATGTCTTATAAGCTTCCGGGTTAGAGTCCCGTTCCTTGAAAGCGGCAGCTCTACCCTTTAGCTCAGTGCGGATGTTTCCTGTAATCCATGGCTTCTGGTTGGGGTATGTACGTACGGTCACTGTGGGGATGACATCATCGATGCACTTATTGATGAAGCCAGTGACTGATGTGGTGTACTCCTCAATGCTGTCTGAAGAATCCCGGAACATGTTCCAGTCTGTGCTAGCAAAACAGTCCTGTAGCTTAGCATCTGCGTCATCTGACCACTTTTTTATTAACCGAGTCACTGGTGCTTCCTGCTTTAGTTTTTGCTTATAAGCAGGAATCAGTAGGATAGAGTTATGGTCAGATTTGCCAAATGGAGGGCGAGGGAGAGCTTTGTATGCGTCTCTGTGTGTGGAGTAAAGGTGGTCTAGAGTTTTTTTTCCTCTGGTTGTACATTTAACATGCTGGTAGAAATTAGGTAGAACGGATTTAAGTTTCCCTGCATTAAAGTCCCCGGCCACTAGGAGCGCTGCATCTGGATGAGCGTTTTCCTGTTGATTTATGGCCTTGTACAACTCATTCAGTGCAATCTTAATGCCAGCATTGGTTTGTGGTGGTAAATAGACAGCTATGAAAAATATAGATGTAGGGAACTAGTTTAAGAGTCTTACTTCCTGTTCAGCACTGTCACGATCGTTGAGAGACGGGTCAGACCAAGGTGCAGCGCGGTATGCGTACATGTTTATTAATACGAATAAACACTTGACAAAATAACAAAACAACGAACCGTGAAGCTCAAACAGTGGCTACAACACAACAAGCCAAACGCGAGTCAAGATCCCACAACTAAGGTAGGCAACCAGGCTACCTAAGTATGATCCCCAATCAGAGACAACGAGCGACAGCTGCCTCTGATTGGGAATCACACCCGGCCAAACATAGAAATACAAATACTAGAATCAAACATAGAAATACAATAACATAGATCTCAAACTGAACTCACACCCTGACCCAACCAACAAGAGTTCTCTAGGTCAGGGCGTGACAAGCACAAGGCCCCAAACACCTACTCAGAGTATTATTACCTCCCAGTCCTTTGATCTTGCTCTGTGAAGGTTGTTCTTCAGCATCCAATTCATGGCAGCCTTCTTCCTATTTGATTTGTGCATGTAAGTTATTGTAGAACGTTTGGTTGTGTTGTCCAAGATGTTTGAGAATGTTGGGTACCAGTGTTGCAAGGTACCACTGTGACATCATAAAGTGGAGTGTAGTAGTGTGCTGTCTGAGGAATTCTAATTCACTGTGGTGCAGTCTTCCAGACAATGCAGTTGTGCTTCAAGTCTGCTCTCTGTTAAAAGGTCTCTGTTCCTGGATGTACTAAGCCGATGGCTGGGAGCCAGTAAGTACCGGTAAGAGACTATTATGCCAACAATAACTTGTTATATAAAAGCTAGTCACATCTGAAACATTAAACTGCACTGAATGACAAAGTGGCAGTATGTGTTCTTGGGCACATGTTTATTTTTTCCCCATGTGCAAATGTACAACATAGTTATGAAAATTGCACCAAAGCGATTGAGTGACTTTACTTCATTCATGTCTCACATCATTTGCCCCTTCTGGAATTAACAGTTCAATATGTTGTGAGACATTAATTACTTATGGGGCCCTTATTTTATTAAACATCTGAGGCCATCTTGCGGGCATAATGCTATCTGGGCTACAATTGATAAACATTTTAACAATCATACAGTTTTTTCAATCACTTTGGTGCAATTTTCATAAATATGTGGTATATTTTCCCAACGGTTAGTAAATAACTCAAAACATATCATGAAAAAGGCAGTTGTTTCTAAACTCTAAGCACATTTTCAAGCACAATACACAAATTCATACAGTTACTTTTTCATCTAGAAATACATATTTCACATTGCAATACATGTTCATATAAAGTAATTGCTTTTCACAATGCAATGCTCACATTACTTTTGATATGATTTTCTTTTTAATTACTTCATCCGACTGCTCTTAGTTGATAATCACTTAACCGTTGTAAACCTATATATTTTAAACTGGTTTGTCTACTATGTAATCAAAATGTTATGTTTGTAAAGTATGATATACACTCACTGGCCAGTTTTGTTAGGTACACCCATCTAGTCCTGGGTCGGACCCCCCTTTGCCTCCAGAACAGCCTGAATTATTCGGGACATTCTACAAGGTGTCGGAAACGTCACGCAGTTACTGCAGATTGGACGGTGATACATTACAGTTTTTCTCCATTGGTTTGGCTCATTTCTTGAAACAGAAATTACATTCTCAAAACTACATGGACAAACCTCCAAACCACTTGGCAATTGTTAACAACAGAATTGAATTTCTCATTCATTTCATCAAATTGCAAATGTCTAAGTACATGTCTCAATGTCTCAGTACATCTTTGCAAATGATTAAGTACAGGTAGCCTACATTTAGCACAATTTCCAAGTGAATAGATCTTGTTGATCTAAACTGATTGTTGATTCTCAGTCTAATGGTTGTTCGCTCCAAAACGTGTCAGCGTCATTTCATTGTATAAGTCATCACATGCACAATAGTCTGTTCAATTGTCAAAATTAGTCAAGAACATAATACCATGAATACCATATATGAATCCCTTGGAACATTTGATAAATTTATTACAGCAATTGACAGTCAGGTGAAACTAGAACTTGACTAACGAAGGAGGAGTTTCACACATCTCAGATGACCAATCAAACAGTATGTTTAGTTACCTGACAGGTGCTGTCCATGACTGTGAATGCTGCCAAACATGTATGTAAAGAGCTTGACCATGCAGGACCAGTACAATTTCTGAACATGGAGGCACCTGGCCAAGTAAATGAACAAGGGCAACTGCCTGCTCGAGGAAGAGGAAGAAGAAGAAGAGGAGGAGGAGGAGTAAGGGTGCGTGGTGGTGGAATAGGGGGAAGAGGCCGAGGAGCACGAAGACACCATGCTGTCCCGGATGAAATTCGGGCCACAATTATAGACCATGTCATCAACCATGGCCTCACAATGGCGGAGGCAGGTCGCCGAGTGCAGCCTAATGTGCCTCGCTCAACAGTCTCCTCCATCATCCAAACCTTTCGCAGGGAAAACAGGTATGTAGTCAGTCAATGATGGAATTATATGTTGTATAGGACAGGACACTGTGCATAGAGCAAGAAATATATTTATTTACATATTTACCTATTCATTTAGTGTGTGTGTGTGATAGGCCTACAGTAATATCTTACCTCAATGGGATGTTATGATACTAAAAATGACAAGAAAAACATTGGAGAAAATAAACTATGGAATAGTTTATTTTCTACAGTATTGATGATACAGTTTACAGTAGTATTCCAGTCACTGTGCAGTGATGCATTAGAATTGTGGTAAAGTTACTGTAAGTAAAACAACAATACAATTACATAGGTAACTCATTCTGTAAGGAATACATAAGGTATACATTACGAATGGAGTGTTGTCCTTTGACTTCTATATCTAGGATTGGACGACAACCTTGCACAGGTGGCAGAGGAAAACTTCTCAATGAACAACAAGAACAAGAGATCTGTAACATGGTGATGGCAAATAATGCCATCACATTGAGACAGATCCGCGTGCAATCCTACAAGACAATGCCATATTCCAAAATGTCAACTCTATAAGCATCTCCACAATAGACCGGATATTGAAGAAGCATCAGATGACAATGAAGCAAATTTACAGGGTACCATTTGAGAGGAACTCTGATAGAGTGAAAGAGCTGCGGTACCAGTATGTACATGTAAGTCAGTTACTGGTTGTCCATCATTATAACATTTTTACAATTAAGCAGTGGTTCCCAAACTTTTTTGGCTTCAGTACCCACTTTACCTGATTTGTGTATCCAGGTAATCCAGGTATGGAAGTATTTGATTTATCTGACTTCAACATTTCACCTAAAAACTGCAGCTTACTGTATGATGCAATTATCATTATAATCCTTATTTTGAAGAATATAACATACAATAAGAAAAGGGGGTCAAAGAGCTGCAATTAGTGCCTCCCATGTAAATCTATCTAATACTGTGGGTTTTACTGTAACATTTCAGTAAGTCTAGTCATTGATGATTTCCCCCCTCCCCTTTCTGTCAAATACCCCCTGTAGTACCTCTGCATAGGGGTACATGTACCCCAGGTTTGGAACCACTGGAGTAGTGGCCAGTAGTATATTGAACTTGTGGAGAACATAGAACATTCCTATGTAATTGTCTGTAACTGTAGTGTATGACTCTTCTGTATGACTGATTTGATGTTTTCTTTTTTTACGCTATTGTAGAGAATAATGGCATTGGAAGGAAACGAGACCCATCACATCCTCGTGTTTGTGGATGAAGCTGGCTTCAACCTGGCCAAGGGCCGAAGACGTGGCCGTAATATTATTGGCCACCGGGCCATGGTGGATGTCCCAGGCCAGCGAGGGGGCAATATAACTATGTGTGCTGCCATATCGGAGAATGGTGTGGCCACTCACATCCCCAGTCTTGGCCCATACAATACACAGAAGCTCCTCATCTTCTTGGACCGCCTTCATGTTGATTTGATCCCTGAAAATGAGAGCGGTCTCGTAGGGCCTCACCTACCACAATATGTCATTGTATGGGACAATGTGAATTTCCACCGTGGCCCGCTCATCAGGGCCTGGTTCACTACTCATCCAAGGATGGTCATGGTGTTCCTACCACCTTACTCTCCTTTCCTCAATCCTATTGAGGAGTATTTCTCCGCTTGGAGGTGGAGAGTGTATGAGCATCGGGCTCAAGATCAGAGGTCCCTGCTCCATGCAATGGACGCTGCGTGTGAGGATATTACAGGAGATCAGTGTAGGGGATGGTTGCGACATGCACGCCCGTTTCTTCCCTTGTTGCATCGCAAGGGAGAATATACGCTGTGATGTGGACGAGAATCTGTGGCCAGACAGACAGCAGCGTGTGGATGGCCAGGAGGGTGAGGACAGCGACCAGTGAAGAACTGTTAGTTGTGAAACTCCAGCTTTATTTACAGCACTGTAGGCTGCATATAATTTTCATTGTTTTTTGTTTGTGTGTTTATATTACAGTATATTATGCTGTATACATTTTCTTTTACTCTGATGTATGGAAGTTACTTTATGTGTGTGAATGATAATGGTTACAATTTCCTTGGCAGTATGAGTGCAATGTGTGATGTCAAACCTTGGAGGCTACTCTTACCCTAAAATCCTATTTATTTTTTTCAGTTTTATACACAATTGTATTCTGTTAGCTAGACAAAAAACAGTACAGTAACCATTGTCAATGAAGGACTGGGCTAAGACTGAAAGGTGGACATGAGGGATATTTCAATGGTCCTCTGCCATAGTGACAAAACATCTAAACATTTTGACTTGCAGTGCTTACACAATGCCAAAGGGACGAAGCATTTTGGGGGCACTGACTGTTTAAATGAGAAGGAAATTTAGTTTTGACACATGCGTGAACTGTTTTGGGAGAGGTATGAGCTTTTGCAGGTGAACCATGGTGTTGTGCCGAACCATCCACGTTATTTTGGCTAAAGCACCAAGAGTGTTGAGAACGTCCGGTCTGTTTCAAGAAATGAGCCAAAGCAATTGAGAAGGATCTTTGCCATTTTCGTGGCACTGACTCCTTATATGGGAAAGGAATTTAGTTTTGAAGCATGAGTGAACAGTTTTAGGAGAGATATGAGCTTTTGCAAGTGAGCTATAGTGTTGTGCTGAACTGTAAGACTGTTTTGCCAAATGATCTTAGAGTTTTGAGAATGTAATTTCTGTTTCAAGAAATGAGCCAAACCAATGGAGAAAAACTGTAATACTGTGAACAGCCCTTTCCATCTCATCCCAAAGATGCTCTATTGGGTTGAGGTCTGGGGACTGCGTAGGCCACTCAAGTAAACTGAACTCGCTGTCATATTCCAGGCAATGTTTTTCCACTCCTCAATTGTCCAGTGTTGGTGTTTGCGTGCCCACTGGAGCCTCTTCTTCTTGTTTTTAGCTGGTAGGAGCGGAACCCGGTGTGGTCGTCTGCTGCAATAGCCCATCCGTGACAAGGATCGACGAGTTGTGTGTTCCGAGATGTTGTACTGCGCCGTTATTTGTCTGTTTGTGGCTCGCCTGTTAGCTTGCATGATTCTTGCCATTCTCCTTCAACTTCTCATCAATGAGCTGTTTTCGGCCACAGGACTGCCACTGACTGGATTATTTATTTTTTGTCGCATCATTCTTGGTAAACCCTAGACACTGTCGTGAGTGAAAAGCCCAGGAGGGCGGCCGTTTCTGAGACACTGGATCCGGCGCACCTTGCACCAACGATCATACCACGCTCAAAGTCGGTTAGGTCACTCGTTTTGCCCATTCTAAAGTTCAATCGAACAGTAACTGAATAACTCGATGCCTGTCAAATCAAATCAAATTCTATTGGTCACATACACATATTTAGAAGACGTTATTGAGGGTGTAGCTAAATGCTTGTGTTCCTAGCTCCTACAGTGCAGTAGTATCTATCTGCCTGCTTTATATAACAAGCCACGGCCATGTGAATCACTGTTCGTAGGAGTGATCCATTTTCGTTAACGGGGGGTGTACCTAATAAACTGTCAGGTGAGTGTATACTGTAATGTACTATTATGATGAGGACTATAATGATTTTACTTCACAGTAAGTTAGAACAAATCTGATATTGACAAGATCAGAGATGTACTGTATGTAACAAATGCATCCCCTATACCAGGGATGGGCAACTTTGATGGGGTGATGGGGGCCACAAAAAATCTGAACTCATCATGAGGGGCCGCAGTTGCTCGCGGGTCTGCGTACCCATATCAAACATTTTTGATCAAGTTAATTTAGTGGAATTCTACACATTTTGCCATGCGGTGTAGAGAAAATGTTGCAGTTTTAAAGCAAGTTTGCTGCATTTCTACACATTTTGCCATCGTGCGGAGAGAAGATTTAGCAATTTTATAACTCATTTCATGCAGTTCTACTACTACTTTGCCATGGGGCAGAGAGGAAAAATAAGCTGTTTTACAGCTAATTTCCTGCAATAATACACATTTTGCCATAGGGTGGAAAGAAATGTTTGCAGTTTTTAATATGATATCTGAGTGAGACTGACTAACAAAATCAATGGGGGCCCCTCGGCCCGGAAATTCAACCATGATAACAAGTTTAGGCTTAGCTATCTAGAAAATGCTAGCTGACATGGGCTAATTGACTAACTATCGGTGAATGACATTAGAGGAAAACTGCTGATGCACAACCAAATTTCGAAATTGCACCTTGTGTATGCTACTACTCTAACTCGCAACAGTAAGTCATCCCTTTTTATTTATCAAATTTTTTCTGTTTCGTCCTGCATAGTTTGCATTCGCTGGGTGGTTGTTTATGCTCACGTAACTTTAGGTGTTTGATGTCGGCATTTAACGTCGGCCCTGTTGTACCTTGCAGAATTTCATTGTGGAATGCAAAATAAAAGAAGCATAGATCTGCAGCGTACGGTACATGTACATTTGTCAGTCCAAACTGGACCCAATATATCCTTTAGACATTCTGGACTAAATCCTTTTTTTGATGTCCTGCTAAGATGGCGGTGGGCAACAAATCATCTTATTTAATAATATTCTGACAAATCACTGCAACAAATGATACTATTATACTTTCAAA
Source organism: Coregonus clupeaformis (assembly GCF_020615455.1). Classification (NCBI taxonomy): domain Eukaryota; kingdom Metazoa; phylum Chordata; class Actinopteri; order Salmoniformes; family Salmonidae; genus Coregonus; species Coregonus clupeaformis. The sequence continues at coordinate 11,922,513 of NC_059211.1, read as the reverse complement.
TGTTAGTCAGCATTTTATTCTCACCAAAAACCACCTCAGAATATCTCTCCATGTTGCATTGAAAAGTATGTTGAAGTAAGTAGAATGAATTTCAAATACAGTCATGGTGAGCATTATTGCTCTCAAGAGTTGGATGATGTACGAGACATTTCAACCACCAATCAGATTTATGTGTTACGCTAGCAGTAAAAGACTGCAGGACATCCTTGAGAACATTCAGTGCAAATGTATTACCCTCACTATTCTTAGGATTAAAACATAAATTCCTATGAGACTTGAACCAGCAGAGTCATTATTTTAGGTGCAATCAGTGACTCACGTTTTAATAACTCCCTTGAGGATGTAAGGTAGTTTAATTTATCGTAATTCTAACTGCATAGGTGCCTGACAGAGATGAAGAATGTCTGCCTTTAAAAGAAAATCCACAATGTCACCTCAGAGACTCAGATGTTTCAGTATTGTTTATTATTTATTAAAGAGGAACTAAACAAAACTTGAAAAGTTGAAAATGGCCTTTGTGGCATTGGTAGTAGTCATAAACATCAATTCTATTCACAAAATGGACTAAAGTGTAAGTAGGAAAACTTGGGTCAGTATTTCCAATATTGAGATTTGTGAGATTTAAGGAATTGATGACTTCTCCAATGTCCTTGGATATTTGAGGGTTGGGTTTGGATTTCAATCATGCCCACAATCATGCCCACTTGCCCACTAACACGGGACCGCTGGCTGCACCCATCTAAATAATCAGAGCAAAACATGCAAGGAGAATTGTCATGCACGGGGTGAATCGAACCAGCAGAATCAACCTACAGCACGCCCATTTCTATACAGACAGCAGCAGGGCCGGCTCCAGGCATAAGCAACATAAGGGGTCACTTAGGGCCCCCCGGGCCGCTAGGGGTCCCCTATCATGTAAAAATCTTCCTAGCTTGAAATAGTTCCAAATCGTTCTGATTGCGAAAACACGTTGTAAAATTTTTCTCACAGCACGTGTGGATGTCTCTCTCACACCCTCCCTCAAAAGACTGTTCTGTGGGCGCGTGCATTTGCTATATCTGCAATCCAGACTCGCTGAGGGTTGATGTGAGGAGATTTTTTGTGATTGCAAAGACTTGGCTCTACTTTTTCGGTTGACAATGCATATATTTGTTCAAGACTGCTATCTCAAAACATTATCTGTGTTGGCTGCACTTCCCTTCTCAACACACTAACACTCTAAATGTAATTCTACATTTCAAAGAAAAAAAATTACTAATGTGAGGTTCGAACTCTTGTAGCAATCTGCAACAATTATGTAGACCTTGGCTCACTACTATGTGAGCTATTTGACCAGTCAAATTCATGTGATCTTGTTTCTTTGATTATCAGAATGTGCCGTTGGACTTCTGTTAAGGACGCTTTCATGAATAAGGTTTGGATCACGTCCAACTATGTCTACGATTTTAATTGGCTGATACGGAACTTGTGAAAGGTCATAATCATGGTGCTCAACTGGTCGTGTTTGCATAGTGGCTAATTGTGCCATGTTTGCCAATGAAAAAAGCTAACAGCTAGCATTTTAAGCCAAGGGGCTAAACATCCGGTTTAAGCAAAAGTTCACTAGTATGGATGACACGGGTCCATACCCCATGGGTCCTATGGATCTAAAATGGCATGCTAGTTTTAGATTTGGTTAATAAAAAAATGCTAGTGGACATGACTGAATTAAAACGTGAGTTGGTTTCAAATCAAATCAAATCAAATCAAATGTTATTGGTCACATGCGCCGAATACAACAGGTGCAGACATTACAGTGAAATGCTTACTTACAGCCCTTAACCAACAGTGCATTTATTTTAAACAAAAAAAGTAAAAATTAAACAACAACAAAAAAAGTGTTGAGAAAAAAAAGAGCAGAAGTAAAATAAAGTGACAGTAGGGAGGCTATATATACAGGGGGGTACCGTTGCAGAGTCAATGTGCGGGGGCACCGGCTAGTTGAGGTAGTTGAGGTAATATGTACATGTGGGTAGAGTTAAAGTGACTATGCATAAATACTTAACAGAGGGCACTACAGACTACCTGCTAGCACAGACTGGGGTGTGGTTTGATGTGGGTGTCTCGTGTGTGTGTTCGCAGGTGGGAAGAGTTAGCCAATTAGCTAGTTAGGGACCATCAATAAATTACACAATGTAAATGAGACAATATATTCATGTTGCAGACATTTTAGTTCTCATTAAATGCTTTCAATATTTGTATAGGAATTCCTACAATTTAGAGTTGGTTTTTAAGTCATTGACATTTGGAGCTATTGGAATTTTAACATATTGTCCCATGTACATTGTGTAATTTCCCAATGTTCCCTAACTAGCCCCATAGGGTTAAACCACATTTACCACGGACATTATGATCGGGTCGCGTGCAACTACCCTCCGAATTGATGATTACTTGTGTGCTGCCAGCTCTGGACATTGAAATAAACCCAACCTTAATTTATGTTGTGACATACTCGGGTACAAAACTCTGTTTTGGATGAGACTGACTTTATGACCAAAATGATCAACCACAGGTTTCCCATACAAGGAAAATAAAAAGTTTGTACTATTCCAGTTCCACATGACGGTACTCTGACTGGCATAGGCTAATAATAACTAGTTTGTTTAATAGGCTAACTTGCCACTTTGAGAAAATGTGCACTACTCTCCCTCCCTCCCTCTTACTGAAGTGATCCACTAAAATAATTTGTCTTCCAAGCAAGTAACACGTACAATACCCCAGTGTGCAAAGGGCTGTGAGACATAGGTTTAATTCTGGACACATGAATAGTGGGATGTATACGGATGGTACGGGGCAACAGAAGATGAACAGCAGAGGGGCTAAGAACTTTAGAGATGGGGAAAGGACCAATAAAATGGGGGGAAAGTTTGCGGGACTCCACCCGGAGGGGCAGATCCCGAGTGGACAACCATACCCTCTGCCCAAGACGGTAGCGGGGAGCAGGCGGTCCGCCTGTCGTCGGTACCTGGAGGTGGTCTTGAGAAGAGCGGCCCGGGCTCTCTTCCAGATACGGCGACAGCGACGGACGAACACCTGGGCAGAAGGTGTGCTGACTTCTGCCTCTTGCTCCGGGAAGAGCGGGGGCTGATATACCAGCGAACACTCAAAAGGCGAGAGACCCGTAGCAGAACAGGAAGGGTGTTGCGAAAATATTCCACCCTCATGATTTGCTGGCTCCAGGTGGTGGGATTGGTGGAGACGAGGCAGCGAAGAGTAGTCTCCAGGTCCTGATTGGCTCGCTCTGACTGGCCGTTGGACTGGGGATGAAAACCAGAGGAAAGGCTGGCCGATGACCCAATAAGGGTGCAGAACGCCTTCCAGAACCAGGACGAGAACTGAGGACCGCGATCGGAGACCATGTCGACTGGCAGTCCATGGATCCAGAAGACGTGCTGCACCATGAGCTGGGCCGTCTCCTTAGCTGAGGGCAACTTAGGAAGGGGAATAAAATGGGTGGCTTTGGTAAACTGGTCCACCACTGTAAGGTTGGTGGTGTTGCCATCAGACGGCGGGAGGCCCGTGACAAAGCCCAAGGATATATGGGACCAGGGGCGGTGAGGGACAGGAAGTGCTTGAAGGAGGCCAGCCGGAGCTTGCCGTGGAGTCTTGTTCTGCGCACACACAGTACAGGTGGCAAAGAATGCAGAGACATCAGGAACCATGGTGGGCCACCAAAAACGTTGTCAGACGAACTCCAAGGTCCGACGGGAGCCAGAATCTCGAGGAATGAGCCCATTTCAGAACAGGAACATGGGTAGAGTCCGGGACAAACATCCGGTTAGCTGGCCCCCACCGGGGCTGAGAACACTGTGCCTTGCGGATCAGACTCTCAATTCCCCAGACAATAGCAGCCGCTAGACAGGATGTAGGGAGGATGATCTCGGGGTCCGAGGGTTTAGTAGCGGGACTGTACAGACGTGAGAGTGTGTCAGGCTTCACATTCTTGGAAACCGGCCGGTAGGAGATAGTGAAATGGAAGCAAGTGAATGACAGGGCCCATCTCGCCTGCCTGGAGTTGAGGCGCTTGGATGTGCGGAGATATTCCAGGTTATTATGGTCCGTTCATACCAAAAATGACTGTACCGCCCCTTCTAACCAGTGCCTCCACTCCTCCAACGCCATCTTGACAGCGAGTAATTCTCGATTTCCCACGTCGTAATCCCTCTCGGCGGGGTTAAGCCGATGGGAAAGGAAGGCGCAGGGATGCAGCTTTGGGTCCTGGGCGGAGCACTGGGACAGGACAGCCCCCACTCCAACATCCGAGGCGTCGACCTCCACCACAAACTAACGGGACGGGTCCGGATGGATTAAGATGGGGGCTGTAGTGAATCGCTGCTTGAGGTCAGAGAACGCCTGGTCAGCTGATGGAGACCAAATGAACAGCACCTTGGGAGAGGTGAGTGCAGAGATGGGGAAGCAAGGGTGCTGTAACCCCGGATGAAACGACGGTAGAAATTGGCAAACCCCAGGAAATGTTGCAGCTGCACTCTGGACGTGGGTTGAGGTCAATCCACCACCGATCTCACCTTGTCAGGGTCCATCCGAACACTCCCTGCTGAGATGAAGTATCCAAGGAAGGAGATAGTGGTGCGATGGAACTCACACTTCTCCGCCTTCACGAACAGCTGGTTCTCCAGGAGACGCTGTCGGATATGGAGGACGTGCTCTTGAGCTGACCGGGAATAGATGAGGATGTCGTCGAGGTAGACAAACACAAATCGGTTCAACACGTCTCAGAGCACATCATTGACCAGGGCCTGGAACACTGCGGGAGCGTGTTAAAGACAGTCTTCCACTCATCCCCTTCCCGCATCTGAACCAGATGGTAGGCGTTCCGAAGGTCCAACTTGGAGAAGATGGTCGCCCCCTGGAGAGGCTCGAAAGCTGAGGAGATGAGTGGTAGCGGGTACAGTTTTTTAACCGTAATGTAATTGAGACCCCGGTAGTCGATACATAGGATCTTGTCCTTCTTCTCCACAAAGAAGAACCCTGCGCCAGCAGGTGAGGAAGAGGGACGCATATACCCAGCAGTGAGAGAGTCCTCAATATACCCTTCCATCGCTTTGGTCTCCGAACCCGACAGGGAATAAAGTCACCCCAGAGGAGGTGTAGTTCCCGGGAGAAAATCGCACTCATAGGGCCGATGCAGAGGAAGCGAGGTGGCACGGGTCTTGCTGAAAACCTCCCGAAGATCCTGGTATCCCGTGGGAACGGTGGAGAGGTCCGAGGCTTTTCCCAAGCATGCAGGAAGACGTCCCGGGGCAGGCAGCGCCGACTTCAGGCAATGTGCATGGCACAACGGGCTCCAACCCAGGATAGAACCAGTAGCCCAGTCGATTAGAGGATTGTGCCTCTGGAGCCAGGAGAACCCCATGAGGAGATTCAATGGGCAGGAACTGCATACTCTCACTGTGATTGCCTGACACTCTCAGGTCAATGGGAAACGTAGTGTGGGTAACTCTGCCAATAGAGCACCCATCCAATGCTCTGATGTCCATGGGAATAGAGAGGGGTTGTGTTGGGATACCCAGCTCTGACACCAGGGTAGCGTCCATTAAGCTCTCGTCGGCCACAGAGTCAATGAGCACGCAGAGAGATTAGGAACGGTCACCCCACAACAGGGTAGCATGAAGAGGGCTACGAGCAATGGAAGGTGGGAAACTCCCCGAACGGCTCACCAGCGTACTCGTACCAACTTGATGAGCCTGGGTTTTTAATGTGCAGTTAGCTAAGAAATGTCCCGTAGCTCCACAATATAGACAGCTCTGGGTGTTAAGTCTGCGTAAGCGCTCAGCAGGAGACAATCTAGCCCAGCCCAGTTGCATGGGCTCTGAAGGAGGCGAGTCGGCAGCCCTCTGTGATTCCCAAGAGAACTCGAGTGACATAGGGTTCACTCGGACATGTAGACTTTGGGGGTTTCCGAGATTCCTCGGAGGCGAGTTGGAATCGAGGACGAGCGAGGGTGACAAGGCACAGACCAAGTCCATATTATGGCAAGAACAGCTCAAATAAGCAAAGAGAAAGACAGTCCATCAATACTTTAATATATGAAGGTCAGTCAATCTGGAACATTTCAAGAACTTTGAAAGTTTCTTCAAGTGCAGTCGCAAAAACCATCAAGGGCTATGATGAAACTGGCTCTCGGACCGCCACAGGAAAGGAAGACCCAGAGTTACCTATGCTGCAGAGGATAAGTTCATTAGAGTTACCAGCCTAAGAAATTGCAGCCCAAATAAATGCTTCACAGAGTTCAAGTAACAGACACATCTCAACATCAACTGTTCAGAGGAGACTGCGTGAATCAGGCCTTCATGGTCGAATTGCTGCAAAGAAACCACTACTAAAGGACATCAATAATAAGAAGAGACTTGCTTGGGCCAAGAAACACGAGCAATGGACATTAGGCTGGTGGAAATCTGTCCTTTGGTCTGTTGAGTCCAAATTTGAGATTTTTGGCTCCAACCGCCTTGTCTTTGTGAGACGCAGAGTAGGTGAAAGGATTATCTCTGCATGTGTGGTTCCCACTGTGAAGCATGGAGGAGGAGGTGTGATGATGTGGGGGTGCTTTTCTGGTGACACTGTTGGTGATCTTTTTAGAATTCAAGGTACACTTAACCAGCATGGCTATCACAGCATTCTGCAGCGATACACCATCCCATCTTTTTTGCGCTTAGTGGGACTATCATTTATTTTTCAACAATATGTGGGAACTCCTTCAAGACTGTTGGACAAGCATTCCAGGTGAAGCTGGTTGAGAGAATGCCAAGAGTGTGCAAAGCTGTCATCAAGGCAAATGGTGGCTACTTTGAAGAATCTAAAATCTAAAATATATGTTGATTTGTTTAACACTTTTTTTGGTTACTAATTTATATTAAAATACAAAAACACAGTCATGTGAAGCACAAATACACTGCTCAAAAAAATAAAGGGAACACTAAAATAACACATCCTAGATCTGAAAGAATGAAATAATCTTATTAAATACTTTTTTCTTTACATAGTTGAATGTGCTGACAACAAAATCACACAAATATTATCAATGGAAATCAAATTTATCAACCCATGGAGGTCTGGATTTGGAGTCACACTCAAAATTAAAGTGGAAAACCACACTACAGGCTGATCCAACTTTGATGTAATGTCCTTAAAACAAGTCAAAATGAGACTCAGTAGTGTGTGTGGCCTCCAAGTTCCTGTATGACCTCCCTACAACGCCTGGGCATGCTCCTGATGAGGTGGCGGATGGTCTCCTGAGGGATCTCCTCCCTGATCTGGACTAAAGCATCTGCCAACTCCTGGACAGTCTGTGGTGCAACGTGGCGTTGGTGGATGGAGCGAGACATGATGTCCCAGATGTGCTCAATTGGATTCAGGTCTGGGGAACAGGCGGGCCAGTCCATAGCATCAATGCCTTTCTCTTGCAGGAACTGCTGACACACTCCAGCCACATGAGGTCTAGCATTGTCTTGCATTAGGAGGAACCCAGGGCCAACCGCACCAGCATATGGTCTCACAAGGGGTCTGAGGATCTCATCTCGGTACCTAATGGCAGTCAGGCTACCTCTGGCGAGCACATGGAGAGCTGTGCGGCCCCCCAAAGAAATGCCACCCCACACCATGACTGACCCACCGCCAAACCGGTCATGCTGGAGGATGTTGCAGGCAGCAGAACGTTCTCCACGGCGTCTCCAGACTCTGTCACGTCTGTCACGTGCTCAGTGTGAACCTGCTTTAATCTGTGAAGAGCACAGGGTGCCAGTGGCGAATTTGCCAATCTTGGTGTTCTCTGGCAAATGCCAAACGTCCTGCACGGTGTTGGGCTGTAAGCACAACCCCCACCTGTGGACGTCGGGCCCTCATACCACCCTCATGGAGTCTGTTTCTGACCGTTTGAGCAGACACATGCACATTTGTGGCCTGCTGGAGGTCATTTTGCAGGGCTCTGGCAGTGCTCCTCCTGCTCCTCCTTGCACAAAGGCGGAGGTAGCAGTCCTGCTGCTGGGTTGTTGCCCTCCTACGGCCTCCTCCATGTCTCCTGATGTACTGGCCTGTCTCCTGGTAGCGCCTCCATGCTCTGGACACTACACTGACAGACACAGCAAACCTTCTTCCCACAGCTCGCATTGTTGTGCCATCCTGGATGAGCTGCACTACCTGAGCCACTTGTGTGGGTTGTAGACTCCGTCTCATGCTACCACTAGAGTGAAAGCACCGGCAGCATTCAAAAGTGACCAAAACATCAGCCAGGAAGCATAGGAACTGAGAAGTGGTCTGTGGTCACCAACTGCAAAACCGGTCCTTTATTGTGGGTGTCTTGCTATTTGCCTATAATTTCCACCTGTTGTCTATTCCATTTGGACAACAGCATGTGAAATGTATTGTCAATCAGTGTTGCTTCCTAAGTGGACAGTTTGATTTCACAGAAGTGTGATTGACTTGGAGTTACATTGTGTTGTTTAAGTGTTCCTTTAATTTTTTTGAGCAGTGTATAACATGACAAATCACCCAGAAAAACAGTTACATTCCTGCACAAATACATCCCCAATTAATTTATTTTATTACCCGAACCGCACCAGAACATCAAGATTAAATGTATTTGGAACTCAGCTGTCTATGCTTCAACAGCACAGTTAGATAAGACAGATCTTTATGAAGTAGGTTCTTGTAAACAAAAATGGAGCAATGTAGAGATCTACGGGTCCTCAGTGAAGTCCATCCAACCTTTTGATACAGGATGCAGTGATGAGTATCAAAACTGTCACCTGTAACAACACGTGGGGCACTATGGTAGATGGCATCCAAATGTTTAAGAGTAGCAGCTGCACTTCGATAAATAATATCACCATAATCAAGAACAGATAAAAAGGTTGACTGAATAATCTGCTTCCTACTACTTAGCACAATCTGTTTCTGTAGAAAAAGCCAACTTCTTAACCAGTTTATCTATATGCTTTTTAAACGTCAAATCCATACAGTGAGGGAAAAAAGTATTTAATTCCCTGCTGATTTTGTATGTTTGCCCACTGACAAAGAAATGAACAGTCTATAATTTTAATGGTAGGGTTATTTGAACAGTGAGAGACAGAATAACAACAAAAAAATCCAGAAAAACACATGTAAAAAATGTTATAAATTGATTTGCATTTCAATGAGGGAAATAAGTATTTGACCCCCTCTCAATCAGAAAGATTTCTGGCTCCCAGGTGTCTTTTATACAGTTAACGAGCTGAGATTAGGAGCACACTCTTAAAGGGAGTGCTCTAATCTCAGTTTGTTACCTGTATAAAAGACCCCTGTCCACAGAAGCAATCAATCAATCAGATTCCAAACTCTCCACCATGGCCAAGACCAAAGAGCTCTCCAAGGATGTCAGGGACTAGATTGTAGACCTACACAAGGCTGGAATGTGCTACAAGACCATCGCCAAGCAGCTTGGTGAGAAGGTGACAACAGTTGGTGCGATTATTCGCAAATGGAAGAAACACAAAAGAACTGTCAATCTCCCTCGGCCTGGGGCTCCATGCAAGATCTCACCTTGTGGAGTTGCAATGATCATGAGAACGGTGAGGAATCAGCCCAGAACTACACGGGAGGATTTTGTCAATGATCTCAAGGCAGCTGGGACCATAGTCACCAAGAAAACAATTGGTAACACACTACGCCGTGAAGGACTGAAATCCTGCAGCGCCCGCAAGGTCCCCCTGCTCAAGAAAGCACATATACAGGGCCGTCTGAAGTTTGCCAATGAACATCTGAATGATTCAGAGGAGAACTGGGTGAAAGTGTTGTGGTCAGATGAGACCAAAATCGAGCTCTTTGGCATCAACTCAACTTGCCGTGTTTGGAGGAGGAGGAATGCTGCCTATGACCCCAAGAACACCATCCCCACCGTCAAACATGGAGGTGGAAACATTATGCTTTGGGGGTGTTTTTCTGCTAAGGGGACAGGACAACTTCACCACATCAAAGGGACGATGGATGGGGCCATGTACCGTCAAATCTTGGGTGAGAACCTCCTTCCCTCAGCCAGGGCATTGAAAATGGGTCGTGGATGGGTATTCCAGCATGACAATGACCCAAAACACACAGCCAAGGCAACAAAGGAGTGGCTCAAGAAGAAGCACATTGAGGTCCTGGAGTTGCCTAGCCAGTCTCCAGACCTTAATCCCATAGAAAATCTGTGGAGGGAGCTGAAGGTTCGAGTTGCCAAACGTCAGCCTCGAAACCTTAATGACTTGGAGAAGATCTGCAAAGAGGAGTGGGACAAAATCCCTCCTGGTGGCCAACTACAAGAAACGTCTGACATCTGTGATTGCCAACAAGGGTTTTGCCACCAAGTACTAAGTCATGTTTTGCAGAGGGGTCAAATACTTATTTCCCTCATTAAAATGCAAATCAATTTATAACATTTTTGACATGCGTTTTTCTGGATTCTTTTGTTGTTATTCTGTCTCTCACTGTTCAAATAAACCTATCAATAAAATTATAGACTGATCATGTCTTTGTCAGTGGGCAAACGTACAAAATCAGCAGGGGATCAAATACTTTTTTCCCTCACTGTATATGATTTAACTGATGGCTTTCAGAGTTCAATACAGGACTGTAACGTTACAGCTTGCTAGCTAACTTACCCAGCTAGTCCAACTAAGCTAGCAAGCTAGCTAACATTAGGTTACATCTAAGTGAGAATTTTCTGTTTTGTTGTGAAGGGAAAAATTCTATGGTATCGCATCACTTCTCAGCTGTCGTCGAAATAGATCCCCCATCAGCTCAGCCTGAAAATCCCTCTGATAATCTTTGGTCACGACATCATTCTTGATAGCTGCAAGCCACTAGCAGAATCGGGGTGAATCTCTGGTAGGTAGAATGGTGAAAGGTAACACATTTGCGTGCTTGTTTGTGATTAGCACAGCCAGGCACAGAACCACATGGGCATGATGACAAACATTAGTGAAAAACAAACGTTTTCAAAAAGATCTTGCCTAGAGAAGTTCTGAGATTACTGTGTGTTGGTCGTTCAAAGTAAACAATGCCATTATTCAAGTTTGTGGGCACGTCCCCTCTACCTAGCGGGCGGTATCAGCATTCGCTAGGAATGCCGGACTTGGTGGTTTACAGCAGACGAATAGACAGGGACTCGAAACTTCCTGATTCTACCAGTGAAATGAAAATGTGCGAGTCCTAGCTTGTGGTTTGGGTAATTCAAATCAAATCAAATGTTATTTGTCACATGCGCTGAATACAACAGGTGTTCACCTTAAAGTGAAATGCTTACTTACAAGCCCTTAACCAACAATGCAGTTTTAAGAAAAATAAGTGTTATGTAAAAAATAGATAACTAAAAAATAAAAATAATAAATAATTAAAGAGCAGCAGTAAAATAACAGTAGCGAGGTTATATACAAGGGGCACCGATACAGAGTACAGGAGGGGACTGAGCACACACCCCTGATGGGCCCCTGTGATGTTTATGATAAAAACATAATGTTGTTTATTTAGTAATGACTATATGCCATGGCAGAGCCAGGGTGAAATTTCCCTTTAAGGCAACAATTCTCCTACCGGTGAAAATATGTTCCCGGAAGTTTGCCACAGAATCAAATGTTTGGTTGGTATTGTCATCAGACCCTGCAACAGTGTGAACGTAAGCCCTGGTATTTACAACAAGTAGCTAGCTAGCTAACTAGGTTAAATATGAAGTTGTCGCTCAACAGCAAGCTTACCAGGTATCAGCTGTTAACCCTGTAGCTAATGTTACTGTTCGGACAGTCAGCTATAACTTCAAGTCCTACTAAAGCACGTAGCTATTTAGCTAAAGGTACGGCAGGCTGCAAATAACAATCTATTTTCAAAGATGTACGATTAAATAGTCTATCATTTTAAGGAGAACAAAAAGCTACTTACATTTGAACACTCGTCGCCATCTTCAAGTCATTTTTTGTTCACTTTCAGAGAGAACTATCAAATCTTGATGAAGCTCTTTTATCCGGTTCCAATGTATTGTGGTTGTAAAATTCCCGAAACGTGTACAGTGTGTAGTAAATTCTACTAGATGAAAAGCCAAAATTAGAGTGAGAGCCGGACATTTAAAGCATGCTTGATTTTCAAAAATGAACATACTATAAAACGTTATATTTTCCAATGCCTACTAATTAGGACATTTAGGCTCACCCATAGTTAGAATGTGTCATCTAATGCGCAATTGTATTGTTTCCTACCATTCGTTCATTTCGGTAGCACATCCCCATATCTAATTATCAGCTGATTTACAGCTGTTGTCAGACACACGTGGGTCTCAAAATACGTTCTCTTCCTCAATAGTGTGACGAGAATTCTACTAGATAAAAAGCCGAAATGAGTATGACAGCCTGGCATTTAAAGCACACTCAATTTTCGAAATGTCACACTATAATATATATTTTTTTAATACCCAAAATGCCTACTAGTATTCTACTAGATGAAAAGCCGGATTCTACTAGATGAAAAGCCGAAATGAGTATGACATCCTGGCAATATCGCAGGTAAAATAAAAATAATTCAAAATGTGTAGTATGTAATATGTAGCATGGTTTCATGCTGTACAACACCCTTGATTTATACACTAGGCTACTCATAAAATGTGCTTATGGGTTAGGGTTAGGGTTATGTAAACGTTGAAACTGACTACCCTGGAATTCAGAATCCTGTACCTTTTATTTACTTCAATTCCGTTCCAACAATTCTTATAAATGTCTGTATGAAAAAGGTAGATACTGGCCAGAATGATTTGTATTATACCTGTGATAATAGCATGTCCTTTTGCGGAGCAAAACACCCATTTACCCCCACCAGTCAACCTAATAAAACTCTGCTGCAGCCATCTGGCCCTGACTGTAGCCATCTGGTGTAGATTGCAGGCTCCCACTGTCACAGGAACATTGATATGGATTGTTTTATGAAGACCTCTGTGCCATGGAGAGGGCAGTGAACCGTAAAAAATTTAAGGTCCCACCTACTGCTAATTTATTTAAACAGGGGTTTTAGCTCCCAGTGCTGCATTACGTCCATCTGTTCTGGGGACAGGCGATGTCTGGAGAGAGAGCACTAATCACTGTACCATTCAAAGTCATTACAGCCAGGATTGATTATGGCTCAACATGCAGCGATACACAGATGTGGGGGCTAATGTTTATGCATGCTAGGAGAGACCGGAATTATCTGGGTAGGGTTGTCATGCATTTCTATATGAATGAACAGGCCTACAATTTAGATTCATTGATATGTGGAATGTGTCGTAGAGAGACATTTTAATTCTAAGATACTGATAGATCGCGTAAGATCTCAATGCTATTACATTGTACGCAATGCTTTCAGAAAGTATTCATACCCTTTGACTTATTCCACATTTTGTTGTGTTACAGCCTGAATTCCAAATTGATTAAAAATTATAACTTTTTACCCATCTATACACAATATCCCATAATGGCATTGTGAAAACATGTTTTTAGAAATGTTTGCACATTTATTGAAAATTCTATGCAGAAATATCTAATTCACATTAGTATTCACACCACTGAGTCAATACATGTTAGAATCCCCTTTGGCAGCGATTACAGTTGTGAGTCTTTCTGGGTAAGTCTCTAAGAGCTTTTCACACCTGGATTGTGCAACATTTGGCAATTATTATTTTCAAAATTCTTCAAGCTCTGTCAAATTGGTTGTTGATCATTGCTAGACAATCATTTTCATGCCTTGCCATAGATTTTCAAGCAGATTTAAGTCAAAACTGCAACTCGGCCACTCAGGAATATTCACTGTCTTCTTGGTAAGCAACTGTCCTGCTGAAAGGTGAATTAATCTCCCAGTGTCTGGTGGAAAGCAGACAACCAGGTTTTCCTCTAGGATTTTGCCTGTGCTTACCTCCATTCTGTTTCTTTTTTATCCTGAAAAACTCCCCAGCTCTTAACGATTACAAGCATACCCATAACATGATGCAGCCACAACTATGCTTGAAAATATGGAGTGTGGTACTCAGTAATGTGTTGTATTGGATTTGCAGTGCCTTGTTGCAAACAGGATGCATGTTTTGGAATAGTTGTGTTCTGTTCAGGCTTCCTTCTTTTCACTCAGTCAATTAGGTTAGTATAGTGGAGGAACTACAATGTTGATCCATCCTCAGTTTTCTCCTATCACAGCCATTAAACTCTGTAACTGTTTTAAAGTCAGCATTGGCCTCATAGTGAAATCCCTGAGCGGTTTCCTTCCTCTCCGGTAACTGAGTTAGGAAGGACGCCTGTATTTTTGTAGTGACTGGGTGTATTGATACACCATCCAAAGTGTAATTAATAACTTCACCATGCTCAAATGGATAGTCAATATCTGCTTTTTTTTTTTTTTTTACCAATCTACCAATAGGTGCCCTTCTTTGCAAGGCATTGGAAAACATCCCTGGTCTTTGTGGTTGAATCTGTTTGAAATTCACTGCTCGACTGAGGAACCTTACAGATAATTGTATGTGTGGTGTCCAGAGATGTCATGCAAAAATCATGTTAAACACTACTATTGCACACAGTGAGTCCATGCAACTTATTACGTGACTTGTTAAGTACATTTTTACTCCTGAACTTATTTAGGCTTGCCATAAAAGTGTTTGAATACTTACTGACTCAAGACATTTCAGCTTTTCATTTTTAATTAATTTGTAAAAATTTAGAAAAACATAATTGTGACTCATTTCAGGAAACTAGGCGTATGTCGCGAGTCACTACTTCACAGGAGAGCCATTCGAACGTAAACCTTTTTTAAATAAAATTCGTTTTTTGGCAGAAATGCCTTCTGGAACATGTGAACTTTCATGTGCCTTAATTACAAACTTGTATGCCATCTGTAAATATGAATACAATTGCCACAGAAAAAGACAGCAACCTTCCCGCTAGCCAAGATTGGCTGAGAAAATGAGTGGGCTGGACATGCCGAGAGATGAGTTCGGATTGGTCTGCCAATCCACTTCTGTCTATAACATGAGCTGGTTAGAATGTGTAGGTAATCCTTTCTAACACTGCTTTTTTAAAAAGATATCACATAGTAGAACTGCATAAGTGTTGCTCTCCACTTTCTGAAGGACCGAGTTTTGAAATCAGTGGAATTAGAGTATGATAGCTAAGGAGAAGTGAACTCCCGAGTGGTGCAGTGGTCTAAGGCACTGCATTGCAGTGCTAGCTGTGCCACTAGAGATCCTGGTTCAAATCCAGGCTCTGTCGTAGCTGGCTGCGACCGGGAGACCCATGGGGCGGCGCACAATTGGCCCAGCGTTGTCCAGGGTAGGGGAGGGAATGGCCGGCAGGGATGTAGCTCAGTTGGTAGAGCATGGCGTTTGCAACGCCAGGGTTGTTGGTTCGATTCCCACGGGGGGCCAGTATGAAAAAAAATAAAAAAAATAAAAAATGTATGCACTAACTGTAAGTCGCTCTGGATAAGAGCGTCTGCTAAATGACTAAAATGTAAATGTAAAAATGAGATGGAGAAAAGTCTGGTGTTTGATTACAAATATGCAGAGGGAATCAAAAAGAGAACACACAGAATGCTGTTGTATAAAATACCTGGCTCCGGATTACATCTTCAAACTAAGAGCAACCATGGCATCCGTGACAGAGAGGGAGAAGCGTCAATCCATGTATATGGGTAAGATAGTCTCGCTATCTACATTTTCAGATATTACACGTTTCTAATTTAGTCAGAAAGTCATTTTCATTTCAAGTTAAAGTGTACTGTTCGTTAGCTAGCTTGATTGATTGATTGATTGATTGAATTTATTAGACAATTTTTAAAAAATACATACATAAGAGCAGCCGGTGACGCCTCCACATAATATTTAAGAAAATCATCAAGGATAACACAATAAAGCTTAAATGCTTATTTCCATTGTGGTCCTAACGTTAGCTGGCTGGCTGGCTCGCTAGCTAACGTTACGTGTATGATCTGTGTAGTAATATTATTCGTATCTCAGAGCCATTTGCCTTGCTAGTTATAGCCTAATGTTAGCTAGCTAACATTGAACCTGGTTGGTTAGCTACCTGCAGGTTCATGAAGGGCAGTAACGTTATGAGTTGGGATTATGGTTCATTGTTTAGCTAGCTAGCTACATGTCTGAACAAAAGACTCCACTATGCAAGTAACCATTTCAATAGAATGTTCAGGATGACACTGCAACAACTGTCGATAGACGTAGCTGGTAAATTCGCTCTGGCTATCTACCCCCCGATTTCAGAGCACTCGTCTGAGTGTGCCAGAGTGCAGAATAACTGACCTATTTACGAACGCTCAACACACGTTGAATATGGCCGGTGTCAGTATATGTTGGCAAAAAATCGTGATTAAATTGTTGCCAGCAGCACAGTTGCAGTCACCAACGCTCTGGATAACACAAAACAGCCTAACCAGCTCTGCTAGGGCGAGTAAAATGAGTGAGCTGTTCTCTCATTTGTGTCTGGAAGTAGCTAGCAAGCTAGCCAATGTTAGCCAGTTAGCTTGGGTGCTTGACTGCTGTTGTTAGGTGAGAACGCTCGGGTCAACCCTACTCCTCTGCCAGAGCATCAAGTGTGTGTGCTCTAAACGCTCAGAGAGCGAAATGCTCTGAATTTACTTACGGACAATCTGACAACGCTCTAGCTCTGAGTCTCTACTTTTATCCAATGTAAAAAACACAATTTCAAATGTTGCTACATAAGACCGAATCGAGCCGGTCGGTCACAAAATCCACTTTGACATTATGGGGTATTGTGTGTAGGCCAGTGACACAAAATCTAATTTAATCAATATTAAATGCAGGCTGTAACACAACAACATTTGGAAAAAGTAAAGGGGTGTGAATACTTTCAGAGTCATACTCTCACCATCTGGGATCACATATATACTTTTTACTGACTATGATCCAAAATCTAATCCCTCCACTCAAGTGGGCCCATTTTAAAATGCACTGTACAATATTGTCAGATTGGGCTTGCATACGTATGCTGAGACAATTATCTTTCAATTGGTCAAAGATCGCCTCATTGGAATTCAGTTCACTCTCAGGGCAGTGGCATCCGATCTCCTACTGTAAACCACAAGGACCAAAATGCTCAGATTCATACAAGGAAATATCATCACTTTTTAGCATTATGAATGCTGTGGTCACTGGATAAGTGGATGATATTCATACTATGTCAGTCACCTCAATTACCTCAAAGATCAACAACCCCCCTGGTTATCCAGTTTTGATGATATTCTCAAATGCCCACAAATAACAAGTATACCATCTACATGTACAGAAGGGTAAATATTTGTAACAACATTTGTGGCATTATCTTCCGGGGTTTTGTGGAGTCGTTCTGATATTGATTTTGGTGTACATTGAGCTGAAGTGGATGCTCTGACATTATGAGATTTCTGGACTTGGTTCAGTGGTGTACCACTAATGGTAATATAATAAACAAAGCCTGTGGGCTCCTAAGCCTGTGGCCTCCTCCCTTCCAGCCAGCGGTGCTTTAATACAATTGGTTGATTAATTACTAAGACGTGTGGAGCTGTAACAGCCTTCCCACTGGGCACACACTGGTTGAATCAACATTGTTTCAACGTAATTTGTCAACGTATTGTGACATGGAATCAATGTGGAAAATGCATTAGATTTCAAAAAAGTCATCAACCAGTACTCTTTTCATCTAATTTCAACTAGTGTTGTAAACATTGAAATTAGGGTAAACCTTCAACTTAAATACATTGACTTAACCTGACTAACAGGTTATTACATTAATCTAATTTCAACATAATCAAAGGAAATACGTTGAAATTGTGTTGAAAATTCCACATACACCACCGTTCAAAAGTTTGGGGTTACTTAGAAATGTTTTCGAAAGAAAAGCCATTTTTTTGTCCATTAAAATAATATCGAATTGATCAGAAATACAGTGTAGACATGATTAATGTTGTAAATGGCTATTGTAGCTGGAAACGGCTGATTTTTAATGGAATATCTACATAGGCGTACAGAGGCCCATTATCAGCAACCATCAGTCCTGTGTTCCAATGGCACGTTGTGTTTGCTAATCCAAGTTTATCATTTAAAAAGGCTAATTGATCATTAGAAAACCCTTTTGCAATTATGTTAGCACAGCTGAAAACTGTTGTGCTGATTAAAGAAGCACTAAAACTGGCCTTCTTGAGACTAGTTGAGTATCTGGGGCATCAGCAATTGTGGGTTCGATTACAGGCTCAAAATGGCCAGAAACAAATAACTTTCTTCTGAAACTCGTCAGTCTATTCTTGTTCTGAGAAATGAAGGCTATTCCATGCGAGAAATTGCCAAGAAACTGAAGATCTCGTACAACGCTGTGTACTACTCCCTACACAGAACAGCGCAAACTGGCTCTAACCAGAATAGAAAGAGGAGTGGGAGGCCCCGGTGCACAACTGAGCAAGAGGACAAATACATTAGAGTGTGTCTGGCAGCTTCATTAAATAGTACCCACAAAACACCAGTCTCAACGTCAACAGTGAAGAGGCGACTCCGGGATGCTGACCTTCTAGGCAGAGTTGCAAAGAAAAAGCCATATCTCAGACTGGCTAATAAAAAGAAAAGATTAAGATGGGCAGTCTGAGATATGGCTTTTTCTTTGCAACTCTGCCAGTTTGCGCTGTTGTACGAGATCTTCAGTTTCTTGGCAATTTCTTGCATGGAATAGCCTTCATTTCTCAGAACAAGAATAGACTGACGAGTTTCAGAAGAAAGTTATTTGTTTCTGGCTATTTTGAGCCTGTAATCGAACCCACAATTGCTGATGCTCAACTAGTCTCAAGAAGGCCAGTTTCATTTGCTTCTTTAATCCAGCAAAAACAGTTTTCAGCTGTGCTAACATAATTGCAAAAGGGTTTTCTAATGATCACTTAGCCTTTTAAAATGACAAACTTGAATTAGCAAACACAACGTGCTATTGGAACACAGGACTGATGGTTGCTGATAATGGGCCTCTGTACGCCTTTGTAGATATTCCATTTAAAATCAGCCGTTTCCAGCTACAATAGCCATTTACAACATTAACAATGTCTATACTGTATTTCTGATCAATTTGATGTTATTTTAATGGACAAAAAATTGCTTTTCTTTCGAAAACAAGGACATTTCTAAGTGACCCCAAACTTTTGAACGGTGGTGTATATTCACAAATATTTTCTTCCTACATTCATTGGGTGGTGGAAATTATGTTGAATTTTATATTTGATGAAGACATTTTATTTGACCTTGTTTCAATGTTTATAGCAAAATGGTATGTTTGAATCAACATGATTGTTTGAACATCATGCCATCAACCTAAATAAAGAGTTATATTGAAAATAAAATGTGAAGCGACAGTCCAACGATTCCTGCCTGAACAGCGACTGGTATATGAGGGGTAATGCACTTCAGTGAGAATGAGTCTAGTATGGAAGCTGACATCGATCAGCTTCCATACTCATCTGCGTAGACTACCCAAATAACATTGAATAGTTTAAAGTAACTAAGTTTTCTTACCCAAGCTGTATGTGAAAGTAAATTAGGAGGTTGGGTCTACATTGACATCTGATTTGCCCAAGAAAGGACACCATAATTTCAACGTGTAGCTAGGTATACTATTATTCATCCATGGTTGGTTGTATCTTTGGAAGTTTAGAAGTCGTTACACTTTTAGTAGTTGCACTTTTACCTTTGAATAGTCTTGGTTAGAAGGATGTTTGGTTGAGTTCAAATTGAATCTTCAAGTTATTAATGTTGGATTCACATCTCCATCTCAACCAAAAATCTAAGTTGAATAGGACTAAATTAAATCAAACTTTATTTGAAGCGCATTTAAAGTTTGATATGATTTAGTGCTACTTTTTTTTTACATCTATTTTTTGGGGTTGAGATGGAGACGTGTACAAAACATTAGGAACACCTGCTCTTTCGATGACATAGACTGACTCCGGTGAATCCATATTGATATCACTTGTTAAATCCACTTCAATCAGTGTAGATGAAGGGGAGGAGACAGGTTAAAGAATGATTTTTAAGCCTTGAGACAACAGACATGGATTGTGTATGTGTGCCATTTAGAGGGTGAATGGGCAAGCCAAAATATGTAAGTGCCTCTGAAGCGCATTACCCCTGTTCAGGCAGGAATCGTTGGACTGTGGCTTCACATTTTATTTCAATATACCTCTTTATTTAGGTTGCTGGCATTTTTGTGATATTGACTGCTTGCAGGCGAAGTCAGAATGTCAGCTCAACTTGAAGATAAGAAGCTAATAGAATGGAGGGAGTAAAGGAGATTAAAAAGGACTATTGCATAATCTCTGTTCATTCAAAAACATCCCATGTGAGAAAAAGCGCAGGTATAGATGTCTCTGAACATGTTTCCATGGCAGCAACAGAACAACTGCCTGTACGCCAAACTGCTTTTTTTCCCGATTCATACAAGTGATTAGGTACCAGGGATCAAGCTGGATGGCCAGTACATGCTGTGACTAATTAACCTGAATTATAAAGGAGTCTGTTTGCACAGTTTGGACTGCTATGCTGCCATACACATGCCAGTATTTAAAGACGTATACATAATATTAGTTAGAGCTAACACTATCAAGGTTGCACATTTGACATCCGCAAGAGCCACATATCCGTAAGATGACAGCTAGCATCCACAGTTTATCTAAAAAAAACTAATGGCAACCTTTGCTCATCTCATAACCACTGATCTGTTCCACAAGACATTGATAAGTTACTGTTAACATGTTTATGAATTAGATGTTTTCTTTGACCTATCGCTGTCCATCTGCTTTCTGCACTGTCACAAACACCGGACCATCTAGTCACAGGCCATCATTTTGATCAGACTAGCCTGCCCTTCATACAGTATGTGATGTTTTTCTTAGGGCTGCACTATTTGACTTATGAGAACAAGGAATATGCATTATGTTTCTAGTTATCCTACATTTGAGTTAGTTATTGTATTTATCCTTTATTTAACCAGGTAGGTCTAATTGAGATTTATATTTTATTTTATTTTTATTTAACCTTTATTTAACCAGGTAAGCCAGTTGAGAACAAGTTCTCATTTACAACTGCGACCTGGCCAAGATAAAGCAAAGCAGTGCGATAAAAACAATATCTCTTCTTCAAGGGAGCCCTGGCCAAGAGGATGTAGCAGCAATATATAAAATAGAATAAACATGGCAAATACAATAACACAATAACAAATATATAACTCATGGATCCTTTCATGGTTTTTGACCATTCCTTGCTTGAACAAACAGTACAATAGTTGTCAATTTGAACCGCTGTTCTGTTACTAATACCAATGATGTTGGCTATTTTTTGCATGTTAACAAGAACCATTCTAAAGGTCTGCTGCTTAATGATTAAAGCAGAATATAATGGTTTTTGGTCGTTTCATTGTTGATTTTCTATTCTATAGACTAGGTGAGTGACATTGTTACTATAACATCAATACATTGTCAATTACAGCAAATGGAAGCGAGAGACTGGCTGTTGAAATGTTTGATCTTTTATAGGTGTTTAGTTTTGTTGACACTAAGACTGACGCTCAACAACACCCCCATAGAGCCCCACAGGCATGTGAAACATGGCTGCATGATTATGATTCAAAAAGGATAATGAGCTTTTGGCTGTGCAGCTGAAATACTAATGAAAACAATCATTAGCCACATTAAAACTAGACGCCTAATCATCCCCAAAATATGTGGCTAATTAAAACTGCTATGTGAAGTATGACTCGTGGGTGTGTAGGTGGGGGGGGAGGGTTTAGCAGTCAAGGGCCCAGATTTTCGAAGAGGGGTGCAGATTGAATTGCGAGTGCCAAACATTTGCGGCCAATAACTATACATTTTGCGGTTGATCGACTAAGAACCAACATGCAAATGAGCACAGATGCGAGTTGTTCATTTGATTATGCAGTTTATAGAATAGAAGCCATGTCCGCGATTTTAAGACCTTTTCAACATCTTAAATAACATGGGCAAACAATGTTACAAAACCTTGATAAACCAGTTGCAGTAGTGTAAAACATCTCTGCATACTCTCCCATTATTTTGCGCTCCTGCCTCCCAAAATGAAAAAAACATATTGCTGGTTTTACACGCAGTAAATTATGGTAGTACATGTTTAGTAGTTCACCATAGGTGATATCTAAAGGTACATTTACATTGGGGAGACACGGGACAACAAAGTACCATCGCTTATAAGTGAATTCGAGTTTGGACCAGTCAGATGACTTTTTATCCAATTTCCTCAGAGATTATTGTCAACCTGCAGTCACACTAGTTTTGCACATGCCGAGGGTGACCATTCATCGCATCAGTAGAAATTGGGGGCAAACTCTGAAGGGACTTGCAGATAGAGAGCAGCAGGCGGCACCACTGACTAGAGGCCCATTGGTTTTCAATTAAGAGACTAGAGCAGGGGTGGGCAAAGTTTTTGGCTCAAGGGCCACATTGAGTTTTTGAAACCAAGTGAAGGGCCGTATATATGCGTGACAAAACATGTGAAGCCTTTATTCATTTTCACATTGACACGCAACTACTAGTGTACATAGGTCTACATATGCTTGCAGAACAATTCTACCCTTGTTTTTTTAAATCACATTTTTCACAAAATGGATATAATTTATAACATCACAGATACAGTCAAACACACACACAGATCCTGCATCTCTACCCTTGTAAAGTACAATCAAACTTACAGTCACAATATGCAAACTTCAAAATAGATATACACTGCTCAAAAAAATAAAGGGAACACTAAAATAACACATCCTAGATCTGAATGAATGAAATAATCTTATTAAATATTTTTTTCTTTACATAGTTGAATGTGCTGACAACAAAATCACACAAAAATGATCAATGGAAATCAAATGTATCAACCCATGGAGGTCTGGATTTGGAGTCGCACTCAAATTTAAAGTGGAAAACCACACTACAGGCTGATCCAACTTTGATGTAATGTCCTTAAAACAAGTCAAAATGAGACTCAGTAGTGTGTGTGGCCTCCACGTGCCTGTATGACCTCCCTACAACGCCTGGGCATGCTCCTGATGAGGTGGCGGATGGTCTCCTGAGGGATCTCCTCCCAGACCTGGACTAAAGCATCCGCCAACTCCTGGACAGTCTGTGGTGCAACGTGGCGTTGGTGGATGGAGCGAGACATGATGTCCCAGATGTGCTCAATTGGATTCAGGTCTGGGAAACGGGCGGGCCAGTCCATAGCATCAATGCCTTCCTCTTGCAGGAACTGCTGACACACTCCAGCCACATGAGGTCTAGCATTGTCTTGCATTAGGAGGAACCCAGGGCCAACCGCACCAGCATATGGTCTCACAAGGGGTCTGAGGATCTCATCTCGGTACCTAATGGCAGTCAGGCTACCTCTGGCGAGCACATGGAGGGCTGTGCGGCCCCCCAAAGAAATGCCACCCCACACCATGACTGACCCACCGCCAAACCGGTCATGCTGGAGGATGTTGCAGGCAGCAGAACGTTCTCCACGGCGTCTCCAGACTCTGTCACGTCTGTCACATGTGCTCAGTGTGAACCTGCTTTCATCTGTGAAGAGCACAGGGCGCCAGTGGCGAATTTGCCAATCTTGGTGTTCTCTGGCAAATGCCAAACGTCCTGCACGGTGTTGGGCTGTAAGCACAACCCCCCACCTGTGGACGTCGGGCCCTCATACCACCCTCATGGAGTCTGTTTCTGACCGTTTGAGCAGACACATGCACATTTGTGGCCTGCTGGAGGTCATTTTGCAGGGGCTCTGGCAGTGCTCCTCCTGCTCCTCCTTGCACAAAGGCGGAGGTAGCGGTCCTGTTGCTGGGTTGTTGCCCTCCTACGGCCTCCTCCACGTCTCCTGATGTACTGGCCTGTCTCCTGGTAGCGCCTCCATGCTCTGGACACTACGCTGACAGACACAGCAAACCTTCTTGCCACAGCTCGCATTGATGTGCTATCCTGGATGAGCTGCACTACCTGAGCCACTTGTGTGGGTTGTAGACTCCGTCTCATGCTACCACTAGAGTGAAAGCACCGCCAGCATTCAAAAGTGACCAAAACATCAGCCAGGAAGCATAGGAACTGAGAAGTGGTCTGTGGTCACCACCTGCAGAACCACTCCTTTATTGGGGGTGTCTTGCTAATTGCCTATAATTTCCACCTGTTGTCTATTTCATTTGCACAACAGCATGTGAAATGTATTGTCAATCAGTGTTGCTTCCTAAGTGGACAGTTTGATTTCACAGAAGTGTGATTGACTTGGAGTTACATTGTGTTGTTTAAGTGTTCCCTTTATTTTTTTGAGCAGTGTATATTATATGACTGATGAATGATGTTAAGGAACAATTCTCATCTCCATTGTAAGCCATATTTACAGTTATACAATCACCCCAGCCCAAATCTGAATGATTACTTATTACCTGTATCCAAGTGCATTGCTGGATAATTCTCAATGCATAACCATCATCATGAAAAAGCATAATCCTTGCCTACCCCAGTCACGGTTATTAGAGTCTGAATGTGAACAATGGGTCTGGTCACCTCTCTTGGCAAGGGCATCATAGTCTGGTGTCATCTTTGATGTAGAGATTCTCAGAACAACTGACAAGTGGTAATTTGTTCAATTTTACCTGTGACGGGATTTGTTGTAATTTATGACTGAGAACGTTTGTTCACACACATATGTGGACCCGAACAAAACAAGCATCCTTTGGGCGTGCTTTTTAATGTCTGGAAACTTTGTTTCATTCAGTGAGCCATAGAACTGGTCTATTGTTGCTGTTTTGTACTTCTCCTTCAAAGCAATGTCACATTGGATGTCGATGAGCTCCAATTGTGTGTCTGGTGGTGCTTTCTCACTGTCGAAAGACAGTGGGCATGATACATGCTCCAGCTCAGTCTCAATCTTGGTGAAGTCTGAGAAGTGGCGGGAAAACTCAGCATGCAGGTCGATCAAAGTGCTACTGTATGTTTCAGTGCGGCACTGCGATGTGGGCGCGTTCAGTGTGGCCAGTGTCGGAAAATGAGCGAGAGACCAGCTGCTCATTTGTCTGGTGAACAACATTAGTTTGGCCTTGAATGCTTTCACGTTGGAATACAGTTCATGCACAAAAACACAATTTCCCTGCAGTTTCACATTTAGATCGCCACAATATGTCCACACCGAAAGCAAAGCCGCCCAGCCAGTCTGTCTCTTTCTGTGGAGGCATTGGCTTGAGGGGGCTCAACACCCTTTTCTCATTTTGACTGACCACCGTAACCTGGAGTACATCCGGGCAGCTAGGAGACTGAACCCTCGCCAGGCGCGGTGGAACATGTTTTTGGCCCGGTTCGTATTTAAGATCACGTACATCCCTGGGTCACAGAACGGTAAGGCAGACGCACTGTCTCGGCGGTATGACACGGAGGAGAGGTCCGTGAAGCCCACTCCCATACTGCCGGAGTCTTGTCTGGTGGCACCGGTAGTGTGGGAGGTCGATGCTGAGATCGAGCGGGCGTTGCGCACCGACCCTAGTCCTCCTCAATGCCCGGAGGGTCGGACGTACGACCCGCTCGAGGTTCGGGATCGATTGATCTATTGGGCTCACACGTCACCCTCCTCTGGACATCCTGGTATTGGCCGGACAGTGCACTGCCTTAGTGCTAAGTACTGGTGGCCCACGTTAGCGAGGGATGTGAGGGTTTATGTCTCCTCCTGCTCGGTGTGCGCCCAATGTAAGGCGCCTAGACATCTGCCTAGGGGGAAGTTACAACCCCTGCCCGTTCCACAACGACCATGGTCTCACCTCTCGGTGGACTTCGTCACTGACCTTCCCCCCTCGCAGGGGAATACTACTATACTGGTCGTTGTGGACCGGTTCTCTAAGGCCTGTCGTTTGCTCCCTATGCCGGGTCTTCCTACTGCCCTACAGACCGCCGAAGCTCTATTCACTCACGTTTTCCGGCACTACGGGGTATCCGAGGATATTGTGTCTGATCGAGGTCCCCAGTTCACCTCCAGAGTCTGGAGAGCATTTATGGAGCATTTGGGGGTCTCGGTGAGCCTCACCTCGGGTTACCATCCGGAGAGTAATGGGCAGGTGGAACGTGTGAACCAGGATGTGGGTAGGTTTCTTAGATCATACTGCCAGGACCGGCCAGAGGAGTGGGCACGGTACGTTCCCTGGGCAGAAATGGCCCAGAATTCCCTACGCCATTCCTCAACTAACCTAACCCCTTTCCAATGTGTGTTGGGTTACCAGCCGGTTCTGGCACCATGGCAGCAGAGCCAGATCGAAGCTCTTGCGGTGGATGAGTGGGTGCGGCGCTCGGAGGAGACGTGGAACGCTGCACACGTCCACCTGCAGCGGGCCCTCCGTCGTCAGAAGGTGAGCGCCGATCTCCACCGCAGTGAGGGGCCGGTGTACGCACCTGGTGATCGAGTCTGGCTCTCTACCAGAAACCTGCCCCTCCGCCTGCCCTGCCGGAAGCTGGGTCGGCGGTTTGTGGGGCCGTTTAAAGTCCTGAGAAGATTGAACGAGGTGTGTTACAGATTACAACTGCCTATTGATTATAAGAATATTAACCCCTCGTTACATGTGTCTCTTCTCAGGCCGGTGGTAGCTGGTCCACTCCAGGAAGATGAAATCAGAGAGACTCCTCCGCCCCCATTGGACATCGAGGGGGCACCGGCGTACTCCGTGCGGTCCATCTTGGATTCGAGACGTCGGATGGGGGGTCTCCAATATCTCGTGGAGTGGGAGGGGTACGGCCTGGAGGAACGGTGCTGGGTGCCGAGGAGAGACATTTTGGACCCGTCTCTCCTGACAGAATTCCACCGTAGTCACCCGACGCGCCCTGCTCCGCGTCCTCCTGGTCGTCCCCGAGGCCGGAGTCGGCGCACGTCTGGAGCCGCGCGTCAAGGTAGGGGGGTACTGTCACGGTTTCGGCCGAGGCTGCCTCTCTTCCTTGCTCGGGCAGGCTTCGGCGGTCGTCGTCTCCGGAGTACTAGCTGCCACCGTTGTATGTTTCGATGTTCGTTTGGTTTTGTCTTGATGTTGTACACCTGTTTTCACAAAAACAAGTATTTGATACACTACCGATTTTGCAGGTTTTCCTACTTACAAAGGATGTAGAGGTCTGTAATTTTTATCATAGGTACACTTCAACTGTGAGATACGGAATCTAAAACAACAATCCAGAAAATCACATTGTATGATTTTTAAGTAATTAATTTGCATTTTATTGCATGACATAAGTATTTGATACATCAGAAAAGCAGAACTTAATATTTGGTACAGAAACCTTTGTTTGCAATTACAGAGATCATACATTTCCTGTAGGTCTTGACCAGGTTTGCACATACTGCAGCATGGATTTTGGCCCACTCCTCCATACAGACCTTCTCCAGATCCTTCAGGTTTCCGGGCTGTCGCTGGGCAATACAGAATTTCAGCTCCCTCCAAAGATTTTCTATTGGGTTCAGGTTTGGAGACTGGCTAGGCCACTCCAGGACCTTGAGATGCTTCTTACGGAGCCACTCCTTAGTTGCCCTGGCTGTGTGTTTCAGGTCGTTGTCAAGCTGGAAGACCCAGCCACGACCCATCTTCAATGCTCTTACTGAGGGAAGGAGGTTGTTGGCCAAGATCTTGCGATACATGGCCCCATCCATCCTCCCCTCAATACGGTGCAGTCGTCCTGTCCCCTTTGCAGAAAAGCATCCCCAAAGAATGATGTTTACACCTCCATGCTTCATGGTTGGGATGGTGTTCTTGGGGTTGTACTCATCCTTCTTCTTCCTCCAAACACGGCGAGTGGAGTGTAGACCAAAAAGCTATATTTTTGTCTCATCAGACCACATGACCTTCTCCCATTCCTCCTCTGGATCATCCAGATGGTCATTGGCAAACTTCAGACGGGCCTGGACATGCGCTGGCTTGAGCAGGGGGACCTTGAGTGCGCTGCAGGATTTTAATCCATGACGGCGTAGTGTGTTACTAATGGTTTTCTTTGAGACTGTGGTCCCAGCTCTCTTCAGGTCATTGACCAGGTCTTGCCGTGTAGTTCTGGGTTGATCCCTCACCTTCCTCATGATCATTGATGCCCCACGAGGTGAGATCTTGCATGGAGCCCCAGACCGAGGGTGATTGACCGTCATCTTGAACTTCTTCCATTTTCTAATAATTGCGCCAACAGTTGTTGCCTTCTCACCAAGCTGCTTGCCTATTGTCCTGTAGCCCATCCCAGCCTTGTACAGGTCTACAATTGTATCCCTGATGTCCTTACACAGCTCTCTGGTCTTGGCCATTGTGGAGAGGAGAGTCTGTTTGATTGAGTGTGTGGACAGGTGTATTTTATACAGGTAACGAGTTCAAACAGGTGCAGTTAATACAGGTAATGAGTGGAGAACAGGAGTGCTTCTTAAAGAAAAACGAACAGGTCTGTGAGAGCCGGAATTCTTACTGGTTGGTAGGTGATCAAATACTTATGTCATGCAATAAAATGCAAATTAATTACTTAAAAATCATACAATGTGATTTTCTGGATTTTTGTTTTAGATTCCGTCTCTCACAGTTGAAGTGTACCTATGATAAAAATTACAGACCTCTACATGCTTTGTAAGTAGGAAAACCTGCAAATTCGTCAGTGTATCAAATACTTGTTCTCCCCACTGTATATAAATACATACAGTTGAAGTCGGAAGTTTACATACACCTAGGTTGGAGTCATTAAAACTCATTTTTCAACCACTCCACAAATGTCTTGTTAACAAAGTATAGTTTTGGCAAGTCGGTTAGGACATCTACTTTGTGCTTGACACAAGTAATCTTTCCAAAAATTGTTTACAGACAGATTATTTCACTTATAATTCACTGTATCACAATTCCAGTGGGTCAGAAGTTTACATACACTAAGTTGACTGTGCCTTTAAACAGCTTGGAAAATTCCAGTAAATGATATAATGGCTTTAGAAGCTTCCGATAGGCTAATTGACATCATTTGAGTCAATTGGAGGTGTACCTGTGGACGTATTTCAAGGCCTACTTTCAAACTCAGTGCCTCTTTGTTTGACATCATGGGAAAATCCAAAAAATCAGCCAAGACCTCAGAAAAGAAATTGTAGACCTCCATGCAGCCGTCATACCACTCAGGAAGGAGACGCGTTCTGTCTCCTAGAGATGAACAGACTTTGGTGCGAAAAGTGCAAATCAATCCCAGAACAACAGCAAAGGACCTTGTGAAGATACTGGAGGAAACAGGTACAAAAGTATCTATATCCACAGTAAAACGAGTCCTATATCGACATAACCTGAAAGGCTGCTCAGCAAGGAAGAAGCCACTGCTCAAAAACCGCCATAAAAAAAGCCAGACTACGGTTTGCAACTGCACATGGGGACAAAGATCGTACTTTTTTGAGAAGTGTCCTCTGGTCTGATGAAACAATAATATAACTGTTTGGCCATAATGGCCATCGTTATGTTTGGAGGAAAAAGGGGGTTGCTTGCAAGCCGAAGAACACCATCCCAACCGTGAAGCACGGGGGTGGCAGCATCATGCTGTTGAGGTGCTTTGCTGCAGGAGGGACTGGTGCACTTCACAAAATAGATGGCATCATGAGGAAGGAACATTATGTGGATATATTGAAGCAACATCTCAAGACATCAGTCAGGAAGTTAAAGCTTGGTCGCAAATGGGTCTTCCAAATGGACAATGACCCCAAGCATACTTCCAAAGTTGTGGCAAAATGGCTTAAGGACAACAAAGTCAAGGTATTGGAGTGGCCATCACAAAGCCCTGACCTCAATCCTATAGTAAATTTGTGGGCAGAACTGAAAAAGCGTGTGGGAGCAAGGAGACCTACAAACCTGACTCAGTTACACCAGCTCTGTCAGGAGGAATGGGCCAAAATGCACCCAACCTATTGTGGGAAGCTTGTGGAAGGCTACCCGAAACATTTGATCCAAGTTAAACAATTTAAAGGCAATGCTACCAAATACTAATTGAGTGTATGTAAACTTTTGATCCACTGGGAATGTGATAAATTTATTTATAAAAGAAATAAAAGCTGAAATAAATCATTCTCTCTACTATTATTCTGACATTTCACATTCTTAAAATAAAGTGGTGATCCTAACTGACCTAAGACAGGGAATTTTTACTAGGATTAAATGTCAGGAATTGTGGCTAAGGTGTATGTAATCTTCCGACTTCAACTGTATGTGGACACCCCTTCAAATTAGTGGATTAGGCTATTTACAGGTGTATAAAATCGAGCACACAGCCGTGCAATCTCCATAGACAAACTTTGGCAGTAGAGTGAAGAGCTCAGTGACTTTCAACGTGGCACCGTCATAAGTTGCCCCCTTTCCAACATTTACATGTCCGAATGCATAGTGCCAACTGTAAAGTTTGGTGGAGGAAGAATAATGGTCTGGGGTTGTTTTCATGGTTTGGGCTAGGCCCCTTAGTTCCAGTGAAGGGAAATCTTAACGCTACAGCATACAATGACATTCTAGACGATTCTGCGCTTCCAACTTCGTGGCAACAGTTTGAGGAAGGCCCTTTCCTGTTTCAGCTTGACAATGCCCCTGTGCTCAAAGCGAGGTCCATACAGAAATGGGTTGTCGAGATCGGTGTGGAAGAATTTGACTGGCCTGGACAAAGCCCTGACCTCAACTCCATCAAACACCTTTGGGATGAATTGGAACGCCGACTATGAGCCAGGCTTTATCGCCCAACATCAAGCTGCTAGAGACCACCAAGGGCTAACAGTCAGTATCTGGATAACATGTGTGAAATAATTGACAATGTATGTGATATCAATAGAGAGGTATACTTTCTGGGTGATTTAAATATTGACTGGCTTTCATCAGGCTGCCCACTCAAGAGAAAGCTTCAAACTGTAACCAGTGCTTGCAACCTGGTTCAGGTTATCAGTCAACCTACCAGGGTAGTTACAAACAGTACCGGAATTAAATCATCAACATGTATTGATCATATCTTTACTAGTGCTGCAGAGATTTGTTTGAAAGCAGTATCCAAATCTATTGGGGGGCCAGTATGAAAAAAAGGTATGCACTCACTAACTGTAAGTCGCTCTGGATAAGAGCATCTGCTAAATGACTAAAATGTAAAAAAATGTATCACAATATAGTAGCCATATCTAGGAAGACCAAAGTTCCAAAGGCTGGGCTTAATATTGTGTTTAAGAGGTCATACAATACGTTTTGTAGTGATTCCTATGTTGTTGATGTAAAGAATATATGTTGGTCCGTGGTGTGTAATGAGGAGCAGACAGACACTGCACTTTACGCATTTATGAAATTGCTTATTCCAGTTACTAATAAGCAAGCACCCATTAAGAAAATGACTGTAAAAACGGTTACATCCTCGTGGATTGATGAGGAATTGAAAAATTGTATGGTTGAGAGGGATGAGGCAAAAGGAAAGGCAAATAAATATGGCTGCACAACTGATTGGCAAACGTATTGCAAATTGAGAAATCATGTGACTAAACTGAATAAAAAGAAGAAGAAACAACACTATGAAACAAGGATAAATGACATAAAGAATGATAGTAAAAAGCTTTGGAGAACCTGAAATGAAATTGTAGGAAAAAAGGCAAACTCAGCTCCATCATTCATTGAATCAGATGGCTCATTCATCACAAAACCAACTGATATTGCCAACTCCTTTTAATAATTTTTTTATTGGCAAGATTAGCAAATTTAGGCATGACATGCCAGCAACAACTGCTGACCAAATTATGAAAGACAAGCATTGTAATTTTGAATTCCGTAAAGTGAGTGTGGAAGAGGTGAAACAATGGTTGTTGTCTGTTAACAATGACAAGCAACCGGGGTCTGACAACTTGGATGGAAAATTACTGAGGATAATAGCGGACGATATTGCCACTCCTATTTGCATATTTTCAATTGAAGCCTACTAGAATGTATGTGCTCCAAGGCTTGGAGGGAAGCAAAAGTCATTCCGCTACCTAAGAATAGTAAAGCCCCCTTTACTGGCTCAAATAGCCGGCCAATTAGTCTGTTACCAACCCTTAGTAAACTATTGACATTTTTTTGTTTGACCAGGTACAATGCTATTTAAAAGTAAACAAATTGACAACAATCATTCAACAAGCACAGCACTTACACAAGACTGATGATTGGCTGAGAGAAATTGATGCAAAAAAGATTGTGGGGGCTGTTTTGTTAGACTTCAGTGCGGCTTTTGACATTAACGATCATAGTCTGCTGCTGGAAAAACGTATGTGTTATGGCTTTACACCCCCTGTTATAATGTGGATAAAGTGTTACTTGTCTAACAGAACCCAGAGGGTGTTCTTTAATGGAAACCTCTCAAACTTTAACCAGGTAGAATTCCCCAGGGCAGCTGTTTAGGCCCCTTACTTTTTTCCATCTTTACTAACGACATGCCACTTTGATTAAAGCCATTGTGTCTATGTATGCGGATGACTCAACACTGTACACGTCAGCTGCTACAGCAACTGACATAACTGCAACACTTAATAAAGAGTTGCAGTTAGTATCAGAATGGGTAGCAAGGAGAAGTTAGTCCTAAATATTTCCAAAACTAAAAGCATTGTATTTGGGTCAAATCATTCACTAAACCTCAACTACATCTCGTAATGAATAATGTGGAAATTGAGCAAGTTGAGGTGACTAAACTTCTTGGAGTATCCCTGGATTGTAAACTGTCATGGTCAAAGCATATGCATATTGATACAACAGTAGCTAAGATGGGTAGAAGTATGTCCATAATTAAGCGCTGCTCTGCCTTCTTCAAAACACTATCAGCAAGGCAGGTCCTACAGGCCCTAGTTTTGTCGCACCTAGACTACTGTTCAGTAGTGTGGTCAGGTGCCACAAGGAGGGACTTGGGAAAATTGCAGTTGGCTCAGAACAGGGCAGCACGGCTGGCCCTTAAAAGTACACGGAGAGCTAACATTAATGACATGCATGTTAGTCTCTCCTGGCTTAGAGTGGAAGAGAGATTGACTTCATCACTGCTTGTTATTTTAAGAGGTCTAGACAAGCTGAATGTACCGAGCTGTCTGTTTGGAATGCTGGCACACAGCTCGGACACCCATGCATACCACACGAGACATGCCACCAGAGGTCTCTTCACAGTTCCCATGTCCAGAACAGACTACAGGAAACACACATACTAAATAGAGCCATGACTACATGGAACTCTATTCCACATCATGTAACTCAGTCAAGCAGTAAAATCAGATTTAAAAAACAGATAAAAGTACAATTTATTGAACAGCGCGGACTGTGAAGAGACACACACACACACACACACAGGCATACACACAGCATTCGCAAACACATGCTAACACACGCACTCTACACACACACATTTTAATATAGTTATTTTGCTGTATTATTAATTTTGTATTGTAAATATGTTATGGTAGAGTAGTGTGTAATAAGGTGTTGTGTTATGTACTGTTTTATTGTATGTAAACTGTGGTTGGACCCCAGGAAGAGTAGCTGCTGCCTTGGCAGCCGCTAATGGGGATTCGTAATAAATACAAATACAAACATAATCCAGGTAGAATCAGGAATTCCCCAGGGCAGCTGTCTAGGCCCATTACTTTTTTCAATCTTTACTAAAGCCAGTGTGTCTATGTATGCGGATGACTCAACACTATACACATCAGCTACTACAGCGAGTAAAATCACTGCAACACTTAACAAAGAGCTGCAGTTAGTTTCAGAATGGGTGGCAGGGAATACGTTAGTCCTAAATATTTCAAATACTTAAAACATTGTATTTGGGACAAATCATTCACTAAACCCTAAACCTGAACTACATTTTGTAATTAATAATGTGGAAATTGAGCAAGTTGAGGTGACTAAACTGCTTGGAGTAACCCTGGATTGTAAACGGTCATGGTCAAAACACGTTGATACAACAGTAGCTAAGATGGGGAGAAGTCCTGTCCATAATAAAGTGTAGCTCTGCCTTTTTTAACAACACTATCAACAAGGCAGTACTACTGTTCAGCCGTGTGGTCAGGTGCCACCAAGAGGGACATTGGATAATTACAATTGGCTCAGAACAAGGCAGCACGGCTGGCATTTAAACGTACACAGAGAGCTAAAATTGATAATATTTATGTAAATCTCTCATGGCTCAAAGTGGAGAAGAGATTGACTTCATCACTACTTGATTTTGTAAGAAGTGTTGACATGCTGAATGCACCGAGCTGTCTGTTGGAACTACTAGCACACAGCTCGGACACCCATGCATACCCCACAAGACATGCCACCAAAGGTCTATTCACAATCCCCAAGTCAAGAACAGACTATGGGAAACGCACAGTACTACGTAGAGCCATGGCTATATGGAACCCTATTCCACATCAGGTAAGTGATGCAATCTTGATTGCACAATGTGTATTGTTTGGCAAGGAAAACTATTTGTAGATCAGTGATTCTACACCTCACTTTGCTGAAGCTGATCTTCTCCTAGATGCTACCATCACAAACTGCTTATCATCTGAAGCTGTGACTGACCATCACCCAAGAACTTCTAGATCCCTAAATCAGATAACATTTTTGTTTATTCTTTGATGTTAAAGTGACTTTAATTCTACTTGTAATGAAAAACTCTATGTAAAATAAATGTATTATTATTATTATTATTATTATTATTATTATTATTGTTATTAATTGACTCAATCTCTGGTCATCAGAAGTTGTAAAAATTGGGCAATTAGGGTCCGTTGAAGGGGAGAGTCAATGAAACCATGGAGGACAAACAAAATAATATAAATATTGCTTGAAAAGAGTACCCCGCTGGGGGCGTTTGTTGCAGATTAAAATAATATATTCAGCAAAACCTGCAACATTAGGCAACTTTGGACTACTAAAGAAAATGCCCATAGACCGCAATCTGAAATCAATCAATAAAATAACTTGTCAACAAAACAAAAGAAAGCATCTCCAGAATAACGGACGAATCCACTATGCTCTTCATATTTTGATTGTCTTGCAAAGAGAACTGGGTGAAGTGAAAGAGAACTGTCTCCTGAAACAATGCCTGCAGTACCACCGTCGGCCTTGAATTTGTTGGCTTCAATGAGCGGGGGCAGTCGTTCTCCCCAACTTGATGTGCAGCAACTGTCTGCTAGTCCCACCTCTCCCATCTTCTCATTGGTTAGACATTTGACATGTAAAACTAAAATGCTAAGGAAGCAATACCTGGTGAAACAGTCTTACCCACAGAACAATACAAGCTCAATTCACTGCCCTTTACTTTTGCATAGTTTGTGTATTGGTCCATTTCTGCGTAACATTCTTTGTACATAGGCTTTTGAGATTCATGAGATTGAAATCGAATCATCAATTGTGGATATAGAACCGTGAATAGCCTAGTTTATGTTCTGACATTTTTTCTTCTTCTACATTGTCTTAGATAAAATTTATATTCCCATATATTGTTGAGAACAGACAATGAATGAGTAGCGAAATATTTATGTTGATTATGTCCTTGAGATTTTATGCATTAAAGCGTAGGCTGCTTATGAGAATGGTGCTGTGAGTTTTATTTTATTTTATTTATTTCACCTTTATTTAACCAGGTAAACCAGTTGAGAACAAGTTCTCATTTACAACTGCGACCTGGCCAAGATAAAGCAAAGCAGTGCGATAAAAACAACAACACAGAGTTACATATGGGGTAAAAAAAACATAAGGTCATAAAATACAACAGAAAATATATATACAGTGTATGCAAATGTAGCAAGTTATGGAGGTAAGGCAATAAATAGCCTATAGTGCAAAATAATTACAATTAGTATTAACACTGGAATGCTAGATGTGCAAGAGATTATGTGCAAATAGAGATACTGGGGTGCAAAAGAGCAAAATAAATAACAATATAGGGATGAGGTAGTTGGGTGGGCTAATTTCAGATGGGCTGTGTACATGTGCAGTGATCGGTAAGGTGCTCTGACAACTGATGCTTAAAGTTAGTGAGGGAGATAAGAGTCTCCAGCTTCAGAGATTTTTGCAATTCGTTCCAGTCATTGGCAGCAGAGAACTGGAAGGAATGGCGGCCAAAGGAGGTGTTGGCTTTGGGAATGACCAGTGAGATATACCTGCTGGAGCGCAGACTACGGGTGGGTGCTGCTATGGTGACCAATGAGCTAAGATAAGGCGGGGATTTGCCTAGCAGTGATTTATAGATGGCCTGGAGCCAGTGGGTTTGACGACGAACATGTAGTGAGGACCAGCCAACAAGAGCGTACAGGTCACAGTGGTGGGTAGTGTATGGGGCTTTGGAGACAAAACGGATGGCACTGTGATAGACTACATCCAATTTGCTGAGTAGAGTGTTGGAGGCTATTTTGTAAATGACATCGCTGAAGTCAAGGATCGGTAGGATAGTCAGTTTTACGAGGGCATGTTTGGCAGCATGAGTGAAGGAGGCTTTGTGTCACGATCGTCAGGGAGAGACCAATGCGCAGCGTGTTGAACGAACATGGTGAACTTTATTATCTTTAGTGATAATCTACACAATAAACAAAACAAGAAACGACTCGTGAAGTCCACGGTGACAATGACCGAACACGGAACAAAAACCCACAACACCCAAGGGAAAACATACAGATTAAATATGGCTCCCAATCAGAGACAACCAGCCGACAGCTGACACTCGTTGCCTCTGATTGGGAGTCACACAGGCAAACATAGAAACAGACAACCTAGAACACCCAAACAAAGAAACAGAACACATAGAATGAACACACCCTGGCTCAACATATAGAGTCCCAGAGCCAGGGTGTGACAGTACCCCCCCCTAAAGGCGCGGACTGCGACCGCGCCTCAACTAAAGCAAAACAGGGGAGGGCTGGGCGGGCATACCTCCTCGGCGGCGGTTCTGCCTCCGGCCTTGACCACCACCCTCCAATGAACCCCCCATAGCGCCCCTGGTCCAGTCTGGCTCCGCTGGCTGGAGCTGACCTGGACGTAGCAGGAGCGGCTAGCTTCAGCTCCGTTGGGGAGCAATAAAGCGGTACCTGATCTGGCACCGATGACCCAGGCACGGGTTGTGCCGGACTGACGACTTCGCACCCCTGGCTTGGTGCGAGTGGCAGGAACGAGCCGGGCCGGGCTGGCGACGCGCACCGTAGACTTGGTGCGAGTGGCAGGAACAGGCCGGACCGGGCTGGCGACGCGCACCGTAGACTTGGTGCGTGGAGCAGGGACAGGCCGGGCCGGGCTGGCGACGCACCCCGTAGGCTTGGTGCGTGGAGCAGGGACAGGCCGGGCCGGGCTGATGACGCACACCGTAGTCTTGGTGTGTGGAGCAGGGACAGGCCGGACAGGGCTGGCGACGCACCCCGTAGGCTTGGTGCGTGGAGCAGGGACAGGCCGGACAGGGCTGGCGACGCACACCGTAGGCTTGGTGCGTGGAGCAGGGACAGGCCGGGCAGGGCTGGCGACGCACACCGTAGGCTTGGTGCGTGGAGCAGGAACAGGCCGGGCTGGGCTGGCGACGCACACCGTAGGTTTGGTGCGTGGAGCAGGGACAGGCCGGGCTGGGCTGTCGACGCACACCGTAGGCTTGGTGCGTGGAGCAGGAACAGGCCGGGCAGGGCTGGCGACGCACACCGTAGGCTTGGTGCGTGAGCAGGAACAGGCCGGGCAGGGCTGGCGACGCACACCGTAGGCTTGGTGCGTGGAGCAGGAACAGGCCGGGCTGGGCTGGCGACGCACACCGTAGGCTTGGTGCGTGGAGCAGGGACAGGCCGGACTGGGCTGTCGACGCGCACCGTAGGCTTGGTGCGTGGAGCAGGGACAGGCCGGACTGGGCTGGCGACGCACACCGTAGGCTTGGTGCGTGGAGCAGGAACAGGCCGGGCTGGGCTGGCGACGCACACCGTAGGCTTGGTGCGTGGAGCAGAGACAGGCCGGGCTGGGCTGGCGACGCACACCGTAGGCTTGGTGCGTGGAGCAGGGACAGGCCGGGCTGGGCTGTCGACGCACACCGTAAGCTTGGTGCGTGGAGCAGGAACAGGCCGGACCGTACTGGGAACACACACCACTGGCCTTAAACGGGGATCAGGAACGGGCCGGACCGGACTGGCAATACACCTCAGTACCTCTCGCCGTGCCTCTACAACTTCCTTCCCTGCTTTGACCAGTGGCCCCCGTAACCTGGTGGCCTTCTGAATCCGCCCCTTTTCTGCCTCCGTCAGCCCCGTCGTCCATGCCGTGTGCCCCCCCCTAACATTTTTTTGGGGTTGCCTCTCGACCGTCCAACGCTGACACTGCTTACGCCGTTGCTCCTCTCTCCGTCGCCTCTCAATTGTCTCACTCCATGGCCGGCGATCCATCCCGGCCAGGATCTCCTCCCAGGTCCAGGACCCCTGCCCGTCCAAAATCTGTTCCCACGTCCAGGCTGCCGATTCCTGGACACGCTGCTTGGTCCTTTTATGGTGGGTTCTTCTGTCACGATCGTCGTATGAGTGAGTAGACCAAGGCGCAGCGTGTGAAACAAACATGACTTTAATTAGTTAAAGTATACCAAACAAAACACGACTCGTGAAGTCCACGGTAAACAAATACCGACAACACCCAAGGGAAAACATACAGATTAAATATGGCTCCCAATCAGAGACAACCAGCCGACAGCTGACACTCGTTGCCTCTGATTGGGAGTCACACAGGCAAACATAGAAACAGACAACCTAGAACACCCAAACAAAGAAACAGAACACATAGAATGAACACAC